>NW_013952599.1:779854-781162 GCF_001266775.1 Austrofundulus limnaeus
GACCTCACCTGCACTGACAGTCGCCTCGCTGCGTGGAAATGAATGGAGAGTGAGCGACATCGCCTCCCGTGTGTCGAGCCCTTCACACATGCAGCGGCRCRCGCTCCTCCCGCAGCAGGCAGTGTGGTCGGTCRGCATCCGACCGGAGGACGAGCCGTCACGTAAACGTAAACAGTTCGGCGTTCATTTTCACACACCTGAACCAGGTCCGGATAAGTTTTTTTTCCCCTCTTCATTTGCACTCTCAGCCTCGCTGCTTCCTGTTTTCTCTGTTTTGACTCCAGCTGGTTACGTCATCAAAAAGAATTGCGCGGTTGGCCGGTAGACAACAGATCTCTATCATAGGACAAATTGATATCGTTTCTACCGTATATCGTTTATATTGCGCATTCCTAAACTCACCCATAGCGTGTGTTCAGGTTTCCTCCTAACGTGGAGCCGGCTATCATCCCAATGCCAAAACACAGACCGAGTTTGGACAAAGCATCGGCCCGTTTCTCTGGTTCTGAAAGGTCTGTGACGACCATCTGACAGGCTGCGGACAGAAAAACAAGTTTAAAATAATCTTTTCTCACAAAAAAGATAAATAACATTCAGATTCAGCTGAATTTAGGTCACAACACATAGTTTTTGTGTCGCCTAAAATTACGTAGCTGTGGCAGCCATCTCAAATGAGTCTGTCGATAAAGTTAGACCTGGTAGAATCAGTGTGGTTTAGTCATTTTGATAGCTTTGTGTTTCTGGATCAGGTTTATATCCTGTTTTGGTCTTTTTTGTATTTGTAGATGATGTAACATCATGGATCCTCTCAGGCAGGCACTGTGGCTTTTACAGTCTGATATAAACATGCGTTACTGAGGAGGATCCAAGTGTTTGAAGCTCACCAGGAAGAACGTGCATGAAGACTGTTGGGAGTTTGTGAATGAACAGCAGGATAGGATGAGTGGCTGAGGCCAGCAGCACAAAGAAAACACTGGTTGATGCACATGCTAAAGACAAGGCAGCTCGAGCTCCAAACAGATCTCCAAACCTGCCAAAAAAAAAAGATCAAACCTCACAAACAGCCCCAGCAACAAAAGGTGTGCAACCATAAGCACAAAACATAAACAAATTTATTTGTACTGTTATGGCAATATTTATTTAACAAAGACAGAAATACATGGTCCAAGAATGAAGGTACTCATGAGATGATCAGCTGAGTTTTATTGCAACAATAGGAAACACAGACAACAACCTGGCCTSWCTCTGTGCCTCTGCTTCTCTCTGTCACTGTCTCTCCACACTGTTGAACACTGTCCACTCCACTGT
>NW_013952599.1:781192-789167 GCF_001266775.1 Austrofundulus limnaeus
AATAAAATTTTTCATTCTATTACAATTTTCATTCAACTCATTTATTTTTAAAACAAATAAAACTGGCTTTAACAAAACAGCAACAAAAAAATGGTACCCCAAAAACTGATCAAAACTAATCTGGCTATAGTAACGTGTTAAACTAAGGTGTGTCCTGATCCTGTAATGTTAATGTAAAGGGTGAAAAGTAGTCATAGGTCTGTTTGGCATCATGGTGTGTACCACACTGAACATGGAGCACAGAAAGATGAGGAGAGAGTATCTGAGGAGCTCAGAAAGAGAATGAYTGAGCAGCGTGTTAAAGGTAAAGACTATAGGCCATCTACAAACAGCTTMTTGTTCCTGTGACTACAGCTGCATAGATTTCTTTAAGTTTAAGGCTCACAAGACTGGAGACAACCACCCTGGATGTAGCTTCAAGAGGAAAGTTGATCACAAACTGTAGAGACAGATGAAATGAATGGTGACTAAAAAGACCAGAATAACTTCCAACAAGATTAGAGGTGAACACTAAGGTCAAAGTGCATCAGAGTCAGATTGGTCACTGAGTCAAAGTGGAAGAAGATCAAGATGTCAAATCATAAAACACTATGACTGGCCTAAGCCACAAAGCTTTTGGGAGAATGTCTTTTGGACGTATGAGACAAAACTGGAGCTTTTTGGCAATAAGTGACATCAGCTCTGTGTTCACAGACCCAAAAATGAAACAAAGAAAAGAACCCAGTCCCTACAGTGAAACATGGAGGAGGCTCTGTTATGTTCTGGGGCTGCTTTGCTGCGTCTGACACAGGGTGACTTAAATCTGTGCAGGGTACAACAAAATCTCAAGACTATCAAGGCTTTATAAAGCAAAATGTGCTGCCCAGTGTCAGAAAGCTTGGTTTTAGTCACAGCTCATGGGTCTTCCAACAAGATAATATTATTGACATGAGGGGCTTTTCGGGGGTAGGGTCTTTAGTTGGGATCAATGGTTAAAATTAGGGATCAGGATTACTGTTAATTTTAGTTAGTTTCAATGTATTGTAGTAACATTTGCAGGTTTTTCTTTCTTTAACAAGAGGGTACAGTCTGGTGAGAAATTTGTCTGTAGCTACTCTCATTTTGTGTGTGAAYATTTCATACCCACCTTCCAAACATGGGACCCCCAATCAGCTGAATCACACCAACTGTAGTTTGTAAATAACCAAACCACAACGTGTCAAATCCAAGTTTCTTTGCCAAATACTGCAGAGAAAAAGTAAACATAACTTTTAAAATGTGGTTTAAAGGAGAAAACTAAAACAGTATATTTGTTAGTGTTACGTTTCTGACCAAACTAACATTATGCTGTATATAAACCAGTCAAATGGGCCAGAAGAGCTATTAATAAGTGGGTTTTTACATGTGTTGCTAAAACACCAGACACAGAAAACAGCTCAGCTCAAAATCATTCATTTATTTCCTAAACTCATAAAACATCAATAAAAGCTGCTTATGCAACAGTTCAGCATGTGGAAAACCTGATAGTAATCAGGTTGGTTTTCAGTTTGCAAACACAGACACACATCAAGATTAAATGTTTAAGAAAAAGAGTGTTAAATTAACTTATATTTTTAGGGTGTTGAGTTTAACATTTGTGTTTTACTACATTTGTGTTCCTCAGTGTGTCTCTCCCTCTGCAGCTCTGCTCCTGCCCCGCCCACCTGATCCTCATCTTCATCACAGGTGTTTGTCTTTAGTTCATCAGTGTCTCTTTATAATCTCTGTTCACCGTTGGTTCGTTGTGTTTCTCACAGCCAGTTGTGTCTCAGTTGTGTAAGTTTGTAAATAGTTTTGAGCTGCTACGTCTGCTTTTTCTTTTGTTAATAAATCATTTTTTCCCCTCTGTTCCTTGGAGTTTTTGATGCCTGCTGAGTCAAATAACCTAGCCTAACAATATTAAATTCAGTTTAACAGCAAAGCTAAAATGTAACCACATACAATTCAAGTCCTGCTAATCTGTTTATTATCACTTAATTATAGGCTAATAATAAAGGCTTGGCAGAGATAAGCAGCTGAAACACAGAGCCTGGTGCATCCTAACTTTTCAGCATTAACATTTTAATGTATTTTATTGTTGTTATTGTCTTTAGAAAAATGTTTTTTTTTTTTGTTTTTTTTTTTGGTGAGGTGGGGTTGTGGTGCGACTGAGCTTTTAACCATAATGCATTTTTTTCCTTGCCTTACTCTTACTTTTATACTTTTTAAAACCAGTACTTTTACAACAACAAAAAAGCCTCAGTTAATACATCTACTTCCTAAAGTCTTTTTAAACCCTAGTATCTATACTTCTACTTAATGAATGTGGAGCTCTGCTCCAAACTGAGGTCATTCAAAGGGATATTTACAAACATATATAAAATTAATTGTTTTTAAGCTTCTATAATTTATAAAATGCTAATGGGTAAAACATGTTTTAGTTTTGGAAACAGATCAGATTAAATCTTTATATTGATGTTCTGTAAGGAACAAACTACTGAGGGAGTAACAATCTTGTTTTTTTTGGAGTTTTATGAGTTTTGCTTCTTTTTTCAACACTTACAGTTAAAGCACATTCAAACAATTTACTGTACATTTGTAATACATACATTTATATTTATTGCTAAGCACTTCTGGATGGATGCAAACTGCATTTCGTTGCTTTGTACTTGTGACATGTGCAATTACATAAAAGATGAATTCTATTTGTATCTACACCCACTTCTTCCTTCCAGGGTCACAGGGGTCACTGGTGCCCATATCCAGCAGTTACTGTGTGAAGGGCGGGGTACACCCTGGACAGGTCGCAAGTCCATCACAGGGCCACACATAGAGACAAACAACCATTCACTCACTCTCTCACACCTAGGGACAATTTRGAGTTATCAGTTAACCTGACAGTCATGCTTTTGGTCTGTGGGAGGAAGCCGGAGTACCCGGAGAAAACCCACGCATGCACAGAGAGAACATGCAAACTCTACCCAGAAAGATTCCCGGGCCGGGATTTGATCCTGCAACCTGCCTGCTGAGAGGCATCAGCTCTACCAACTGAGCCACCGTGCCGCTCTCTTTTTATTTGCAAGTTTGTAAAATCCAGATAAATACGTTGTTTATTTTCTCACCATGAAGCGTTGGTAGGCAGCTGCATCAGATTTAACAGCAGCTGGTCTGACAACATGTGGTGTGAGCTGGGAGGAAATGTTTGCAGCAAAACAGAACCCTGAACACACCTGTAGGCTCCAAGGCTGTTTAACCATTAAATATCAGAATTGGAGGTCTTAAATCCAGTGACCTGACCTAAACCACACCATGGTGGTCCCGGGAGAGATGCAGCTCTGAAATATAAGTGGGCCATAAGCCCAGACTTCTGAAGCTGGTGTGAGAGTTAAAAAAAAGGTTTATTATTGTGTTTTGTACACAAATCCATTTTTTACCTCTAAAAAATAAAGATAAACGTAACAAGGAGTCAAAAATGTATCAGAGCTGAGTTTTACTGGTGGAGCAACATCTGAATAAATGACTAATAGGTCAGGTTAAAATGAGTTTTTGTATAAAACTTTAAAGAACAGACTGTTCTGTTACTACCACTTAATAAAACGTATTTTACTGTGATTCTGTGAATACGGTATGTAACTTATCATATCTACTAGGGCTACACGAGATTAGGAAAACCTGTGATGTGTGATATCAGTGCTTAGTGTGATGACGATATGACTTGTGATAAATGAACAAYGTAGTGTTGATGTCTTTCTGTTCTGTTCAGAGCAAAAACAACAACAACAAATAATAATCATTTCAATTCCAGCAGATAATATAAGATTTATTCTTCTTCTGCTGCCTTTCATTTTCCTTGATTTATTTTTGATTGCATGTTTTTTGTTTGTTGTGTATATAATGGTTACAAATAAAATGAATAAATTTCTAAATAAAAAAATAACTAAAATAATAAATATCCATCTAGTTTGCTAAATTTGTGAAGGGCTCCATTTGGAGATGGACTTCCATCTGAGTGACAAAACTCATAAATGTAAACTTTTGAGACAATCATTTATTGCAGTTTATGCAGTTTTTGCAATATATAACATATTGCACAGGCTATTATCGCAATAACGATAAATTTTCGATATACTGTGTGCAGCCCTAAGTTCTACTTTGTGCCACAGTTTCAACAAAWAAATTGAACCCATTCACAGCAGTTGTAAATTAATGTCAAATGTTACAAATTATTTAATGTAACATTCATGAGGGAGTCTTCATGATGCCTCAAAATGTTTGCAGCTTTTTTCTGTTTTGTTTAAGTTTTGTTCAAACATATTTTAAAAAAAATAGCATCAGAGTCACTGTGGAGCTCTCCTCTGACAGAAACCATCTAAAATGTCCAGATCTAAAGATTCAACAGATGATTTTATTAAATAATAATTAAAAAAAGGGTCCAAATCTTCATTTAAAAGCATACTGCAGCAGATTAAATCAAAACACAGGAGCAGCTGCCGAACATGTCTGACGCAGGCAGAGCTGTGCAACAAARTAATGTACAAGGCCACGAAATGCAGCTTTGCAGAATAAAAACTAAAAACAGACAGCTAAAACTCAGCGCACAGCTTGTCTGTCWATTTTAGTCATAATCCTTGGGTTTTGGTTATTGTTTTATGGTTATGTTTTATTCATATCAGCAAATATGTGACCTTAAATGACTCTATCAGGGATAAAAAATAAATATCTTGATTGCAACAACTCTAAATAGCAAATTAATCAATACCTGGGATGAGTGGTGACTTTCACATATTTAACGTCTGGTAAAATTAAACAAATTAATGCAATCAACACAACTTTTTATTCTTCTAGGGATGCACCATTTTCATTTCAAAGAGCACTTATCCAGTCTGACACACATACCCAGAGTTCACCTACAGAAGTAACAAAAAAAGGTGAAAAGTTCAAACCATTTTTATTGAGGAGCTTAAATATAAAAAAATTCAATTTTTTGACAAATTTCTTTAAAATTTAATGCAAAAAACTATTTGGTCTACAATAAACATTTATATATGTGCAGTGGGTTAATTCTCTATATGCCACTCATTTTATTTGGCTGATATGGACTCAGTGCCCTTCATGCCCACACCTGGTTTAGATTTGTGCTTTTTTTTTCCTGATTTTATGCAGCTCTGCTCCTTATTTCTTGTCAGCAGAGAACAGCAGCTTTTCTGAAACTTCCAATAAAGATATTTAATAAATCATATGTTGATCCCTATAATAGAATAAGTTTAAAATAAATGATTTGATTATAGCTGCAGAGTTTACCAGTTGTTTATTAAATCCAGTGGTGTTTTTTTTTCAGTGCTTTTACTACAGATTTGTAATTAGTTTCAATGTTTTACTTTGTTTAAGCTGAACTGACTAGGTTTTGATTTTAAAAAAAGGCATAAATTTTCAACCAACTTAGTGTCATGAGTAAAATAAAGTTTAAACCATTCTAATGCTTTAGGAAAACTATTTAAATCTGTCCTACGTTCAACCCAACTGAAGCCTGTGTTACTGACAGGTGCTCTGGATGTCTTGTACTTTTACTCAGTACATGTATAATAAACATATAAACATTAATACATGTGTAACAAACATATAAACATTAATACATGTATAATAAACATATAAACATTAATACATGTGTAACAAACATAGATACATCAGATAGGTTTCCCGTTTGAACTCGCTTCTCTCGTGCTGACTTCAGGACCACCACGGAAATTCCAGTTTTCCCACTGTAACACAGGCAGATCTACTTACAGGAGTAACAGAAAACTGCAGGAACATCCAGGTGATATCCAGAGCAGCGATTATATAAACCACGTAAATAATCCTCGTCTTCTGTTGGTGGTCTGCGGTGGGTTTCGGAGTTCCGGACTTTTCTGCGTCCATCGTTTCGGCGTCTCGACTCATTTTAAGAAGACCTTTAGTATTTCCAAAAGCCCATCCGACCGACGACACCGTGTTGTCCCAGCGGAGCTCGAAGCAGACGGGTGTCGTGTGACGGTGGTCGGTGAGTGTCCTTTCACCTGGAGAACCTTCACATAAAACTGCTCTCCAATCACACACGGGTTGTACTTTGTAACAAAGAGGCGTTACCGGCTTTCAGCACTCACTGTAGTCCGTGTTGGTCTGAGAAACAGACCGAAACGCCTCCGGTGTGCTGAGCAGGAACAGCCGGGTTAGTTTTTTTATATTTATTAGGAAGTTGAGTTCGATGATGCATTCAGGAACCCCTCATTAAAATCGTACTTCTGAAAGTTTGTCCTGTTTCTGAGGGGAAATATGATCGTGCTTTACTCTTTACTTACTTTACTTACTCTTTACTTACTGAGAGTGAAGAAGAAGAAGCTCAGACTCCCTTTATTTAAATAAACAGTTTATTTACAGCCTCGGTTACCTAAAAGTAGAGTTATATAAGACAGATTGTCTTATATAACTCCATTGTTAGGACTTAGTTTAAAACTGTAAACTAAAACTGAGAACAACCAACACATTTTAGTCACAGTAGCACATAACAAACTTTGAAAGTGTATCATTAAAGAAAAGGCCATTTTATGGCCAGAGGTGCCAGGTGTGGGGTGACGGCCGCCCTTAAAAAACTGGTCTAGGTCAGGGGTCTCGTTTTCACCCAGGGCCACATGGGTATTTTGGCCTTCAAAGGGTCAGCTGTTTGTAAGTAACTGTGAGAAAACGTGAAACTTGTTTTATTTCTACGGCTAACAAACAGTAACTGAGCTCTACCTGGTATTCCCTGCATAGAAACAGTGTTTTAACACGTCCTCTTATGAACACTGAAAAGTGCGTCAACGACTGACTAAATGTGAAATAAATAATACAGAAACACTATTAAAAGTAAATGTAAGATAGTTTTACTCACTGTTGAGTTCTGATAAGAAGCTGCCATCTTGGATTCTGAACTGGGGTACTTCCACTTTCCGACAAGGAATTCCCACTTCCCAGTACAACTGGTTTGCAGTGAAAGTAGCGGGCTAAAGGGAGATTTTAGTAAATTTTGTCACCTGCAGGCTGCTGGTGAACCCTGTGCACCTCTGCCTCTTGGTATGAGTTCATCATTTTGTGAGTAAAATCATCAACATGCATTATTGGGTCTAAATTAGCATATGCTTATTTTTAGACATTAATGCAGCTCTCTTGGCCCATGGGCCACATTCGGCCTGCAGGCCTTGAGTTTGACACTTGTGATCTGAGGTTTTTGTGTGGAGTTTGCATGTTCTCCTCATGTGTGCATGGGTTTTTCTGGATACTCCAGTTTTCTTGGCCTCCCTTGAAAAGAAATCTGTAATCTCAGTTGGATCTGCCTGCTTAGATAAAGGTTGAATTAAAGTAATTGTGTAATATCCATGAGGATTTGTGTGTTTGTGCAGCTCTTCTGCACCATGTTATTTCAGTAAGGTAATTTTTTGCTTATTTTCCTCACAAATGAATGCCTCCACGTTCCCAAAGTCACCGCCAAGTGAAATATTTTAGACATGCCCAAAACCACTTCCTCTGGTTGCCCACTGATCAAACTCACTTTAACAGTTGGTACAAACCAAGAACACCCTGTCTCAGTGTAAAGTTTTGGTTTGAATCCACACTAGAAGCAGTTATTTTCTTTTTGATGATGCATCAGTTGTTCAGAAATGGCTTTCTTTTAATCTTTAGAACAACAGGATGTTTAAAATGGGTTTTAAATTGTTTCCTTCCTGTGTGTCTCGTACCCTGGAGTTACACAATTGCTTTAAGGCTCATGAAAATGTCCTTTCTAGTGCTGATGGTGGCAGAACTAATGTGTCTTATTTATTTGTTTTGTCTTTGTTTTATTTTCAGAAGAGTTCTGTCACATATAAACACAAAATTAGAAATAAAAAACTGAATTTCTTTTCTTAAGATAATTTAAAAAGTGTCTGCATGTTCAAACTTTGTTCCATAATAAAGGAGTATATATATA
>NW_013952599.1:789177-790493 GCF_001266775.1 Austrofundulus limnaeus
CGTACATACAGTATACTGTGTATGTAAGTTGTTTAATTCAAAGCAGAATTTAAGGAAGTAGACAGGATGACAGTCAGGATGAGCGCATGGCAAATAAAACGTTTATTGAGGGGACTCTTTCCTCATGATAAAAGGCAAAAAATAAATAAATAAATTACAACCGGATATTGGCGCTTTTATTTTGAAACTAGCTATTATTTTTGAAGCTTTCCCGTTTCTGTTCCATCACAACGTGACATAGACATCTAAAAAGTAGAAAGGCCATGAACTGATGTTGGAGCTAACGAGCCGTGGGGCCGCCATCTTGGAAAGGTCGCCCACTCCACTCAGTGTAATCAGTTTGGCATGAACAATGAATTATCAGCACATTTAATCAAACATAACTCTCTGAGTACTAAACTGATTTTCAGGCTTTTTTAATTTTATTTTTGCTACAAACTTTACACATAAGTTTATTATTGCTGCATGTGTTAGGACACATGGTTCAGTTTATTTAAATATTCTCAGTAAGGTTAAATAACAGAATATTCTGATGTGATGTATGACAAATATTTTTGCTGAACACATCAATTTACGCATTTATTATTCGTTTGTTTATTTGTTTTTGATTTATAGAGAAACTTAAATGATGTTTAAATGATTATAGAAGAAGATCTAAAATATATACGCATGTATAAACAATTTGAATATTTACACAGAAATTAATTTTACAAATGTATAATAGAGAAACATAAACAAATTATTAATATGGAATAACGAACATGCTTAAACTACACACACATACACATGTCACTACCTGGCTGAAGAGGTCATGACGTAAAGGAGACACATTGATTTTAAAGCAGGTTTATTTATGTTTTTGTTAAATTAATGCAAGAAAATAAATGAACTGAATTAAAGAATAATAAAAGTACCAACCCATAACAAGCTAAAGCAGAACCAAACCAAATAACTGGACTACCTGTTATTTTAGCCAGACCTAACCAAAGCCAACAGAAACAACTGGACTGCTTCTCATGAGAACAGGAGCAGCCACTGGTTTGAGAAGCACTGCAAGAACTTTCAAACAAGATATGCATCAAAACAGGAGTCTTATTGAATTACAGTTCTAAGAAATTTGAAAATGGAAAATAGAAATATATAGAGAGTATAATAAAGAAAATAATAACATAATGAAGAAAATAAGACCTTTCTACAACGTTTTTTTACAGCAGACACTCCCAAATCCACTGTTTTTATTTCGTAGGTTTTCAAAGACAAATAATTGGGAAGTGTGTGTGTGTGTGTGTGTGTGTGTGTGTGTGTGTGTGTGTGTG
>NW_013952599.1:791310-794435 GCF_001266775.1 Austrofundulus limnaeus
TAAAGGAACAGGAAGAGGGTTATATCGGGTCTTGAGTGGTGTGTGTGTGTGTGTGTGTGTGTGTGTGTGTGTGTGTGTGTGTGTGTGTGTGTGTGTGTGTTATTATTACATTGTTTCATTGCATAATTCTTATTTTCAACATCACTTGTGCTTCTCTGTATTTGTATTATTGTATATATGTAGGCCGATGGATGGATGGATGGATGGATGGATGGATGGATGGATGGATGGATGGATGGATGGATGGATGGATGGATGGATGGATGGATAATTCATTGCGGGGTGACCGTTCCAAGATGGCGGCCCTTACGGCTCGTCAGCACCAATAGGCAACAGCGGACCATGGGACATCTATTCTTTATACATGTCTATGGTAGAAACGGTGAAGGTCTGGTTTTGTTGGACATCATCGATGAGGACTTGATTCTTTAGTTCCTGTGAAGCTCCTCAGCCTTGCTGGTGTGTAAATATGGCCGAGCTGAGCTCCAACACGCAGGTGCTGACTCCTCATGTGTACTGGGCTCAGCGGCACCGAGAGATTTATCTCCGGGTGGAGCTGAGCGATGCAAAGGTAGGAGAACATCCATCCATCCACCTCCTCCATCATGAGCCAGCTGTCCTTCTCAGCTTTTTAAAAACACAAATCTGCTCTTTTAAGCACTGCACAGAAAATCAGTCAGAACATAAAATGTGTTTATTTTTTCCTTTACCGACAGCGTTAGCTAGGTAATGCTATTAGCTCCAAACTACTCGTGATGTTTACCTTCAGTAACTCGGGCTAAATTAAACTCGGAACAGTTTTAGTTTTACTGACAAACAGCTTTGGTTTTTAATCCACATTTGTCCTGAGCTCATAAAAGTTTAAATGTAGGAAGATTTAGGATCTTATAGCAAAATTTAGTGATTAATATTAAATGTTTCTGTAGCTCCTCTCTTATATAATTATAGTAAATTAGATTCATAAAAGTATTAAAATTTAGGTGTTAATTTTCTGGGCTAATAATGTTCAACTGACCAATTTATTTAATGAGTTTATCTAATGTTAAGCTCCTAATTGGGAAACAAAAACTAGATCATTCTCAAAATTTATGCTTTTAAATTATTTGTGTTTGAACAAACTGACTTCTTTTGTTGCTAATAAACTTTAGTAATTGGTTAAAACAGCCACAGTAACTAACATTACTAAATGTGATATGTTAGAAAAGAGCATAGTAAAAATGAGTTCGTTGTTGGAGCAAACATCCTGATGCATTTTGCATAAAACTGGCTGCTGCTCCTGTTTAGTTTTGCATAAACCAGTTTATCCAGCAGCTTCGTGTTGTCCTGTTAGACACTCAGTCATCTAATATTTATGTGGCTTTACAGGAAACACATTCGCTCATCAAAGGAACAAGCTACCACCTCATTTACACCTTCCAGCTGTCATCCATCCAAGCATCAGGAGAGYCTACACTCTGTGGACTCAACCCTGTTCATTCACAGTGACTGAGTGTGTTTAAACAAAATACCCAGAAAATAAGATGCAGGTTACCAAAGACCCTCATCCTGCATCTGTTGGATACAAATCGTATAAAAGATGCATGGACCTTGATGGTCGTTCTGGATCTTGTTCGATTTTAGTGACAGGCTAACAGGAAACCAGCTGCTGACCTACACCACAGTCTTTTATGTAAATAAAGCCAAACTGAACTCAAACTGCAACCTGATTCCAAAGAACTCCTGTTAAATGTAAATTAAACCAGAGTAAAATGGTTTGCAAATGTAACAAACTGGTAATTTAGTTACAATAGAACACAGTAAACCTCATTTTGAAGTCTCCCCTCTAAAAGTTCAGGAACTGAGGAGACCAGTTGGGAGGTTTGGACTAGGTCTTGGTCCTGGTCTTTTCTGCTGCAGATCCACATTGTTGTCATGGATTCAGTCTGGTTTAGCATTGTCTTCCTCAAAGGCCTTGTTCAAAAGAAAAAACCTGGATGGGCGCATCTGTTCTAAAACATGTACATCTTTCCAGGCGTAAGCTGCCTACAACATAGGCACTAATGCACCCCCATATCATCAGAGACGCAGGCGAAATGGTCCCTCTCCTCTGCAGCACAGACATGATGTCCATGGCTGCCAAGAGGGGGTTTTGTTTTTTCAGATCAGTTTTCCTCTGTGTCTCAGTTCATCCTAAATGAGCTCCAAAGAGGACAGCAGTGTTTCTAAATGGTGTTGTCATTGGCTTCTTGCATGATAGAGTCAGACTGAGCTGTGTTTACAGACAGGGACCTGAGTCCTGATCTCATGTAGTCCTGTCCAGAATGGAGTCAGACCTGTTTTTCATGCAGTGCCACCTCAGAGCCTGAGGCTTACGAGTGTCCAGTACTGACCTTCACTTTTGTTCTTCACACAGAAATTTCTCCAGATTCTTGAAATTTGGTGATATAATCTGTAAATGATGGGATATTCAATCTTAGCTTTAAAAAACTACAGCAAGATACTCTTGAAAATACAAAATGTTGAACGAATCAAAACTTATTATTCTTTAATTTCCATCTGATGGTTTAGTTCATTGTTTTTTTTTTTTTTTTGATGAACCTCTTTTCATTTTGCTTTTCAGAATGTCAACATCAGTCTTCAAGAAAACAACACGCTACACTTCAGAGGTCTGTGCTCACAACTGTGTGAATGTGTTACCTTTTTGGCACCATTTCTGGTATAAACACTACACTGTCAGGACCAGTCTTAATATGGGGAGTTAGGTTTAGGGTTAAGGTATGAATGGAGGTGGGGTTAGGGTCAGGGTTAGGCTACAAGAATGATTGAAAGTCAGTACACGGTATCACTAAGGATACAGCGGGTAAAATAAGTATTGAACACGTCACCATTTTTCTCAGTAAATATATTACTAGAGGTGCTAATGACATGAAATTTTTTACCAGATGTCGATAACAACCCAAGTGATCCATACATACAAAGAAATCAAACCATAAATGTCTAGAAATGAAGTTATTTGTAATAATGTGGAATGGCACAGGGAAAAAGTATTGAACACTGTCGTGGAAAAGATTTACCAAGGATGCAGAAACATGAAGAAATTTATAGTTAGTACTGATTAAATACAACACAGAGTTAGGGTTTTCTAC
>NW_013952599.1:796120-805928 GCF_001266775.1 Austrofundulus limnaeus
GTAGAAAACCCTAACTCTGTGTTGTATTTAATCAGTACTAACTATAAATTTCTTCATGTTTCTGCATCCTTGGTAAATCTTTTCCACGTCATGTGTTCAATACTTTTTCCCTGTGCCATTCCACATTATTACAAATAACTTCATTTCTAGACATTTATGGTTTGATTTCTTTGTATGTATGGATCACTTGGGTTGTTACCGACATCTGGTAAAAATTTCATGTCATTATTACCTCTAGTAATATATTTACTGAGAAAAATGTTGACGTGTTCAATACTTATTTTACCTGCTGTATAAATACAAACCTGTGTGTTAGTTTTCCCTGACAGACAGAGAGTTTGTGTAACTCATGTTCCTCCACAGCGCAGGGTCATGGAGCTAAAGGGGACAATGAGTACAAGTTCACTTTGGAGTTCCTGGAACCTGTTAGACCCGAGGTATCAATCTTTTTTTTTTTCTTCTGTATAATTAAAACGGTTGTCACCTACATTTTCATTTTTGTATTAGATTCAGTAATAAAARTTATTTGTTACATTCTGCTGATTTACAGGTTTATTGTGGCTAGTTTACACAGTTTTTCAGCATTCAAAAGTACATTGGAATAAATATGTACAAGAACACAATGGTAATAAAATGGTAATAAACCATAAGAAAATCTGTTGAGCCAGCATTTTGCCTTTTTTTWATTTTATTTTATTTTTGTATTTGAACTGACTGAAGGGAAATGTTTAGTTTTTCTTGTACACATGTCTGGTGATGCTTCACACACTGAGAAGGAACGTCTTGTTCCAGAGTATTCACTGCACACAAACTGATGCCTGTCACAGAAACTCTTTGGCTTTTATTACTACGCTCTGCTGAGGTTCAGATTGATAGAAAATATAAAAGTAATTTAGATTAGGGCTGCACGATATTAGGAAAAACTTGGAGATAACAGTGCTTAATATTGCGATGACGATATGACTTGCAATAAATGAACAAATACGTAAAGGGCTCTGTTTGATTGGTGAAATACTTCGTTTTCATCTGAGTGACAAAACTCATAAATGCAAACTTTTGGGCTGACCATTTATTGCAGTTTATGCATATTTTTACGATATATTGCACAGGCTGTTATCGCGATGATTATAAATTTGCAATATATTGTGCAGCCCTAAAGTAAAGCCTTCTTCTGAGTTTTTAAAGTCAGCATGAACTACTTTCAGAAGGACTGAGTCAACAGACATGATGACGTCTCATACTGTCGATGGTTTAATTTATAAAAGGACAAAATCCAAGAGTTTCTGTTATTATTTATTCCCCATTTCTAGGGCTGCACAATATATTGCAAATATATCGTCATCGCAATATAAGTGTGCTCAATATTTATACCACAAAGGACTGCTTGGAGTGCAATAGTTGTTGACTAATGTATTTCAGGAGTTTAGAAGTTGTATTTTCCATGCTAATGCAATGTTTAGCCAGTAGGACAGAGTCTTACGGCATCAAAACCTCACACCAGACACAAAGGACCTTTCCAAAAATGTAAAAGTTCATATAGAGTAGGAGGTACAGATTAGAAAGGGAGGAAAGAATAAATAAGACAAGTATCACACCTGATAGCGTCATCGCAAGTTTTTCTAATATCGTGCCGCCTTACACATTTCACACTATTTCTTTAAGTACCGTGTCATCCACA
Source organism: Austrofundulus limnaeus (assembly GCF_001266775.1). NCBI lineage: Eukaryota > Metazoa > Chordata > Actinopteri > Cyprinodontiformes > Rivulidae > Austrofundulus > Austrofundulus limnaeus. The sequence continues at coordinate 797,799 of NW_013952599.1, forward strand.
GAGTGCTTTTATCGTTGTACATAATGTCTTTCTGTCTATTACATGTCATATGTACACAGTGGATAGAGCAGGGGTGTCCTACCCTGGTCCTAAAGGGCCACCGTACTTCATGTTGTACTGGTTTCCATCAAACCAGGTGTTGTAGCAGAGAAACCTCTAAAACGTGAAGGGTAGTTGTCCTTATGGACCAGGACTGGTCAACATTATCCTTGTGTGTGTAACATTTGAATTATTACTCAAGTCTTTTCTGTTGGCTGTTTAATTAACGTTTATTTTTTTAAGCTTTGTGCTCGTTTTAAAGCTGAGTTTATTGCTGCTTTAATAAGTGAAGATCCTCGATTGGGGTTTTAGATCTACCATAAGTCCACTCAGCGTCAGGTGGACGTTAAGATCAGAAAGCAGGAGGAGCGCTGGTGGGACCGGCTGACGCTGCAGGAGAAGAAGCCTCTGTTTCTGGCTCCCGACTTCGACCGCTGGCTGGACGAGTCTGACGCTGAGATGGAGCTGCAGGCCAAGGCAAGCTCTTAAACCATCGTCCAAAGCACGTGGGAATAAAGGAGCGCTAACTGTTATTCTACCACAGAAAACAGCGTTTCTGACAGCATTTAAAGAAACTGAACTAATCAAACATGGAACCACTTTGTTGTTCTTTCAGGAGGAAGAAAGGCTGAATAAAATCAGCATCGAGTCGAGACTTCGCGAAGATCGTGAGTCTGAAATCTCAGCTGACTTTGTTTTTTCTTCCTAATCTTTGCTAGATTATTAAAAAAACCTCTGCCGTTAGCTGATCCTCTCTCTCCTCCTGTGTCCTCAGCCTACGTCGGGCTGAAGAAGGGCTACTTGTTTATGTACAACCTGGTCCAGTTCCTGGGATTTTCCTGGATCTTTGTCAACATGACGGTTCGACTCTTTATTCTTGGTGAAGGTTTGTTAAACAAAGATACACACGGTTCAAAGTTTGCCACAGGACAACAAAGTAATAGTTTTAACTGAACAATAACACTGTATTCTTTATGTGCTGCTGTCGGTGCAGCTGTACCAGTTTGTTTAGAAACGAGACAAAAGATCAAACTGCTTAGTAAAGCATTGTTTGACTCAAAGATGAAAATGTAAAAATAGAAATAAAACAAATGCACTTACTTATGGAATAGACGTAACCAGGGAGGCTGAGGGGTGGGGTTGAGCTGGTGTCAGGTTGATGACGGTAAAACATGACAGTTCTGCGGTGTTGTATGTGAGGAGCCGTTGAAATGTGAGCTCTTACAAATGGAAACAACGACTTCACACACAGCAGGGATTTGTTTTGCAAATGTTTACGGCTGCAGACAGTCACCGTTAATCATGTCTGTTTGTTCCTCCGCCTCCACAGACTCGTTCTACGACACGTTCCACACCACAGCTGACATGATGTATTTCTGTCAGATGATGGCCGTGCTCGAGGTCATTAATCCCTTACTGGGTCTGGTTAAGACTGGGTTCCTCCCTGCACTGATACAGGTAATAAAAAAAACAAGACGTTCCTGGTGTTTACCCTGGTTTTCAAACTCCTGGGGCAGTAGAGTTCAGATGAAAAACAATTGGAAGGTGTTATAAGATGGCCGCATAAATGTGCACTGTCAACCAAAAACTTTATTATAACACCTCTACATTTAATGACAGCCTCCAGTCTTCTTAATAAAGAGTTCATCAGACTGTCAGATTGTGAGGGCGTCTCTTCATTCCAGTCCACAGATTCATGTATGAAGGTCTGGACTTTAACTGGTCTGTTCCAAAACCTTATTTCCTCCTTACAAAGTCATCCTTTTGTTAGTTTGGATGTTTGCTTATTTTCAGATAAAAAAAATTATTTAAGCTTTCTATAGGACACCTGAAGGGTTTTTATGGGATAAATCTTGTGCCAGCAGGAACTGAATTTGAATTGCTCAGATTGAATCTGAATGTGCATAATTTGAAATTGAATGCATTGGTTTGAAAATGAATTTTACTAAATTGAAACTGAATTTAAAGTTTTGCATCTGAATTAATTTGCTTTGAAAATGTATTTTGGTTCATTAAAAATTCAGTTGGTCTACTTTCACTTTCAGTTCCAAAATTCATATTTTTGTGTCACATCCTGGTCCTTGAGAAAGCCAGCCAGAGTAATCAAACACAGATCCACAGATTTACATTTCACTCCGGTGAAGTTTCCCTTCTGTATGTAACAGAGTTGATGCAATCTACTGTAAAAGTGACAAAAACAGACAAAGGTGTTTTATTGCAGTGGTTAATTGTACCTACAGTATATGTAGAAAATGTTACATTTACATCGCATCATGGATCAGTCAGCAGCATCTGATCAATATGTGATCCATGATGTGATGTAAATGTAACATTTTCTATAGGTAAAATTAATCACTGCAAAACAACTGTTTTTGTCACTTTTACAGTAGATTGCATCAACTCTGTTACATACAGAAGGGAAACTTCACCGAAGTGAAATGTAAATCTGTGGATCTGTGTTTGATTACTCTGGCTGGCTTTCTCAAGGACCAGGATGTGACACAAAAATCTGAATTATGGAACTGAAATTGAAAGTAGTCAAACTGAATTTTTAATAGACCAAAATACAGTTTCAAAGCAAATTAATTCAGATACAAAACTTTCAATTCAGTTTCAATTTAGTAAACTTCATTGTCAAACCAATGCATTCAATTACAAATTATGCACATTCAGATTCAATCTGAGCAATTCAAATTCAATTCCTGCTGGCACAAGATTGATCTCATAGGTTTTGGCTAAAACAAACAGGCAGGTGAAGGTTTTAAAACTCCCTTTTCAGCTAAAGAAAAGCAAGCCCACAGCATGATACTACCACCATCGTGTTTCATTCTGGGTATAGTGTTCCTTTAGTGATCCACAGCCTGGTCTCTGCACCAAACAGTTTTTGGAGTTGTTCAAGTTCAACACCAGAACACCTTTTCCCACATGGGAAGCCKGAGATTGTAAATCCTTTATACATTTAGCTGGTCCTGGACGTTTTGTCTTTGGGGTCAAATTGGCTTCAGAGTCCAGAGCTCCTTCAGTCCTGCTGTACTCCTCACTGACTGGTTTGTCTTTTCATCCAACTTCCTGTTCTTGATGATGGTGTTCCATATTTCCTCACCCCCATGATGGTGGTCTTCTCTGTGCTCCTCTGGTCGTGTTGTGAAAATGTTTGTAGCTTTGTCCTGACTGAACTGACTAAATGTCAGAACCAGCTCAGTGCATTTTTCTTTAGTGTTTTTAGTTTCTGATGTTTAAAGACATTTTGCTTCTCATCCATGCAAAGTCTAAAGCTCAAAAACTGTTACTCTGCTGTTCCTTTATTTATTTTTTTGCTAACACCATCATTTGTGTGACTACTAACAGCACTCAGTGATTTGCATTTCAGTTTAAGAATAAATCAAGAATAATTAAAGTCTCCTTTCATGTTGCTGTCTTGGATAAAAAAAAAGTATTTTTCTTATCATTTTATTGACGTTCCTCTGCTCTGATGTTTTTAGGTGGCAGGTAGGAACGTTATTTTGTTCGTAGTCTTCGGCAGCCTGGAGGAGATGCAGAACAAACCCGTGGTGTTCTTCGTCTTCTACCTGTGGAGCATCATTGAGATCTTCAGGTCTGCAGCCCCCTCCCCCTCCCCGCTGAGTAACCCCTCCTCATCGTGTTTCACCATCAGCTCCTGTCTTTCTGTGTCAGATACCCGTTCTACATGCTGGCCTGCATCGGCACAGACTGGCCCATGCTAACGTGGCTCAGATATAACCTGTGGATCCCCCTGTACCCACTGGGGGTCATCGCTGAGGGTTGGTGTGTGCGCTGCTGGTTGGTGACGTGCAGCTGTGACAGTGTCTGACTCTGCTTTGTGTTCCAGCTGTGGCTGTGATCCAGTCCCTCCCCATCTTTGACCAGAGCCGTCTGTTCAGCATCTGGCTTCCAGCTGTGCTGGGACACTCGTTGAGCTTCTCCTACACCCTGCAGCTCTACCTGGTTCTCATGTTTCTGGGTGAGAAATCTGCTGACTCAGCTTAGCTCCATTCCTTCTGACTCCGCCTCTTTTAACGGTTTTAGATTAAAATTTGTTCCAATTGATTAACTGATTACGTCCGCTGGCACGTCACATGGTCCATTTAAATCACTCTAACAGGAAAGGTACGCCTTCTCTGAGACTCTGTTTTAATTTGAGTCAAAAGTAGAGACTTTAAACCAGTTTTTAAATTGTGTTGTTAGGCGAAGTAGAACCAGAGTTATGATAAATGGTTTGCGCCGCATTTTATTTTCTTAAAATGACAGTTATATTTGATGCAAATCACATCACGAGCAGGAAACGCCTCAATCCACCGACGGTTTCATCCTCCTGTCAAGTCGAAAATATAAAAACCCTCCGATCTTTTTCCTGACCGAGGCCCAAAATTATTTGTCAAGCAGCAAAAAAATCTACAGGATGAAGAAAAAAAAAAAACAAGCAGCACTTAGAGGTCTGACTCCTGCTCCAGAACCTCATTTACTGGCCAATAGAACCAAGGATGAGTTCTGAGCTCAGGAGAACAGAGTCTTTAAGTTCCAGCCACAGAACACCTGGAGTCCAGGTAGACCCACTTTCCTCTGAGTTAAAAAAAATCAGTTGTTTCAGCCAGAGAACCAACAAGAAGGCAGCAAAAAGTAAAGAATCAGAGAAAAATCATAAATTTTACATGTGAAAACTCAGGTTTTTAAGAAAATGGCTGCTTATCAATGAATTGTTAGTCGATATATTAGATCAGTCAACGTAGATTAATTCATTAATCAGTAACAAATTGGCCCAGTTCTGGCCCACACAATGCACTAACACTCAGCCCAGACACTGCAAAGATCGATGGCCATTTGGTGGCCCAGATGTGGTTCATTCATGGGCCAGCACCACATAAAMCAAACCATCATTCAAACAGTGCMATCATTGCCAGTAGTGCCAGCCTGACACCAGATCTGTCCCACACCTCTCTGCTATGTGGGAACAGTCTCAAGAACAACAAGGCTTTCTTACCGTGAGCTTCAGTTCCTAAAAGGATATTTTGGGTGTTCTGTGTAGAAGTTTTAGTAGCATTTAACTGAACATGGCCTTATTTGACAGGACTGATGAGCTAACCCTTGTCCTAACAGAGCCTAGAGTAAAGTGAGTTGTCAGCTCCTTAAAATGACTCAAAAACTGTAAAAAGTCCTTCATAAATAAATATAGTTTAGTAGTTTATTCATTTTTCTTTAAAAAAAACAACAAATTCTATATGCAATAAAAAATACAAATCATAAATGAAAGGTAGCAGAAGAAGAAAAAATCTTATATCTGCCCCTTTTCTCAAAAAAATAATTTAAACAAAAATGGTCTTCAAATAACAAAAACAAAAAGAAAAAAAAATAAAGGTTAATATTTCAGTTTATTCTGAAAACAGAGGTTCCTCACTCTGAGTAAAGAAATGTTTTTTTTAATAAAATAACTTTTAATATAAGCTTCAAAAATCACGTTTCCTTTAGAGTCCACAAAAATATACAGTAAAATATTGTATTGTAATAAAATACTGTCCTATTTAACTTTTTTGTTTGTTTGTTTTGTTACAAAAACCTTTTGCTTAATTTATTCAATTCTGTAATTTCCCTGTGGGATCAATAAAGTGTTTTTGTTTGATTCAAATGTTTTTATTGACATGATTAGTTTCATAATTAGTTTATTGTGAAGGAGATTAATGAGGTTTTATTCATTAACAGATTGTTTAATATAATACTGAATGGTTTGAGTTTCCCTCTGAGATCAATAAAGTATCTGTGGACATCATACGAAGCTAACACCTCTGTCCCCCTGCAGGACTCTTCATTAACATCAGACACCTCTACAAGCTGAGACAGAGACGGTACCGCCAGAGGAAAAGGAAAGTCCACTGAGCCTCACTGCTCACCCTGAAGCAGGTGTGCTCTTTACCTCCTGTCGCCTGTTTGTTCTGGAGTCCCGTCCCCATCAGGAACTGAGTCCTGTAAATCTCCTCTGGACTCGCTCACTGTCCAGTGAAAACTGAAAACACTGGACTAATGAACTAATCTGCTTCTGCTTTGAGTCTCACTTTTCACTGTTTATTATCTTAAATACTAATTATTTTTAGTCAGATTTGAAGAGTTACTGGTTTTTAATTTACAAGAATGGTSCATTATAATTCAACAAATGGTTATATTTACACAAAAAAGCAAAACCCATCGAGAACACTTGGAATAGACGAGATAGTTATTTTAATTTGTTGTAAATCAGATTCCTGATGTTGGAAACACTCTGACCCTCAGTTTAAAGTCGGTTCTGGATTCAGATACAGAAAACTGTAGATTCAGGACTGAATGTCTGCAGAAAAAACATTTTAAAACAGGAAGTTTACACTTTATAAAAAGACTGAATCCATTTTTCTCAGTTTGTCATTAAATCAGGTCAGGTAGGATTGACAAAATTATTTCCATTTGTTAAATAAATAAAAGGAGATATGTGAATTTCTTGAGTCACACCTTTGCATACACTAATATTATGATGCCTTTAAAAGCCATGATGTCATGTCTTTGGAAGCATTTTGTTGTTTGACACTGGGGTCCAACTCTGCCAGCCCCTCTGAAATGAGTAAACTACAGTGAATCAGCTGGAGACGTACAAGACAGTGATGATTTTCTGTGAGATTCAGTCAAATCCATCRAGTGGTTAATGAGATATTTTGCTAMCAGACACTGACAAAAACATTATTGCCCACCTTTTCAGCTGCAGGTGATACACACTGTTTACACCTAGTGTTGGACAATAAAACTGTGGTAGAAAACATTTTAATAATGGTGATACAACTTTTAAAGAAACGATGTACGTTATGTCAGTGTGTTATAATGTACACTGGATGAAAGAGAAACGCACTAAAAGTGTAATCCCTCTTCCAAATASATCACYGTCTCCCCGTCAGCAGCTGTGGAGCAAAGTGAAGCAGATGCTGTAAACAGATGGGTACGGCAGGCCATTGTTGCATAAATACAGYTTCACCACACTTAAATTCCAGATGTCTGAAATTGGTTTATGACCAGAAATATTAGTTAAGATATCTCTATATTTTGACACAACAAAATACATTTGTGAGATATCTCTGATTACATTCTGACTAGTATAAATGATTCACCATTAAGTTGTTTGGAGGCTCTAATTCAAGATATTTGCAATAAATTACTCATTATATGAAACATATTTCTGATATGAATAATTAAATTTTGACTTGTCATACAGTAAATTTGAGATATAATTTGAGACGTTTCTAGTTCACCCTCACCAGATGTTTAGATCTACCGGGTCTGTCCAGCAGCCTCCCTTAACCACTGGATCCACCTCACCACCAGGTGGGGTTCAGTTGACAGCTCTGCATGGAGGTATATATAAAACAGCTGGAGTGCTCAGAAACCAAGCGGATTGCGGATCAGGTGGTCACTGAGGCAAAAACTCGGGCATGGGAGGAGTTTGGAGAGGCCATGGAAAAAGACTTCCGTATGGCTCCGAGGCGATTCTGGTCCACCTTCCGGCGTCTCGGGGGGGAAAGCGGTTCACCAACAACTTTATTTATGGTGGGGATGTTGCGCTGCTGACCTAAACTCGGGATGTTGTGGGTCGGTGGGCAGAATATTTTGAGGACATCCTCAATCCTACTGACACGTCTTCCCATGAGGAAGCAGAGCCTGAGGACCCTGGGTCGGACTCTCCAATCTCTGGTGCCGAGGTCACTGAGGTGGTTAAAAAGCTCCTCGATGGCAAGGCGCTGGGGGTGGATGAGATTCTTCTGGAGTTCCTTAACTCTCTGGATGTTGTGGGGTTGTGTTGGTTGACACGACTCTACAATATCACGTGGACATCAGGGGCAGTTCCCCTGGATTAGCAGACCAGGGTGGCGGTCACCCTATTTTAAAAAGGGGACTTCAGAGTTTGTTCCAACTATAGGAGGATCACACTTCTGAGTCTCCCTGGCTATTCACAGGTCCTGGAGAGGAGGGTCTGTCGGATAGTCAAATCTCTGATTCAGGAAGAGGAGTGTGGTTTTCGTCCTAGTTGTGGAACAGCAGACCAGCTGGAACAGCAGACCAGCT
>NW_013952599.1:805938-833869 GCF_001266775.1 Austrofundulus limnaeus
GAGAAGTGTGGTGCAAATACTGACTACAGAGGAAGTTTTGTTGTATGTAATGTGTTTTGTTTGTTTTTTTTTTAATGAAATGAATAAATACTAAAAAAAAATATTTATTATAATAATCATTAGTTGCAGCCTCAGTCTACAGCTACAGTTAACAGCTCAAGCCAAATGCTTTAGACAGCCACACAAATAATTAAAGGATATAACAGGAAACAGGCAGGCTTCATATCCTGCTTACGAGAAGTGTGGTGCAAATACTGACTACAGAGGAAATTCTGTCTTTGATATTACTCTTAAGCAAGTATTTCACTGGGCCGTCAACTGTTGCAGACTACTTGGTGACTCAAAATTGCAAGAAAATATGCAAAATTTCAGTTGGGGTCTTGCTGGATTCTAGATGTTTGCGATCAAAGCACTAGTGAGCTGTGTGTAGCCCATCTTTGAAAACTGTGGCCTTTTCTTACACACAGTTTGAACAACATTAAAAGAGACACCTAAAAACTGAACGTGCTGCTCCAAAGTCTACACCTAAGATACAATACTGAATGAACCAGGAAGTCTTAGAATGTCAAAACAGATTTCATAGAATGACAATAAATCAAGTAATTTAAAGATTGAGATGTGTGATGGGAACTAGGCAGTCATACTCTCATCTAAGGTTAATATAATCATTCCTGAAAGAAGTAAACCTGGGTCTACATAGAAATAGGAACTGTTTCAATGTTAAACTCATTTCAATTCAAATACATAGACAAAAATAAAATCTGAAATTGTCATGGTGTTTGGAGAAAAATCAGTTTAGTCAAATTCAGCCAGAATGAGCTGATGGGACAAGCAACACATGAATCTGACACAGTGCAGTTCACATTTCAGACACGTTACTCCTCGTACGTTTTCAAAACTGCTGTTTAAACATAATGTGCAAGATACGTCTTAAAGAAATCAGTGGAAACATGCAATGTTTGCAACAAAAGGCTAATGTTTTGTGTCAACTGAAACTAAAAATAAAATCAACACTAACCTGAAGCCACAAGAGAATTTTATACAAACACTTATACAAATACAAATAAAACCACTCTTTAAAAAAGTGAGAGATAAATATTGTACTTAATACCTTTAAAATCAATACATATAGAGATGATGTACTCAGTCAAACACATGATTTACTTTGGTTTTCAGATAATTACCAGTTTAACCAACTGTCAATGTCAGGGGCTCTCTACACTCCATGTGAAGTCAAACAGCCCGAGGGGGTTACAAGATGTTTGTTTTCACACACCTTTCATAGTTTATGACACATACCATTTGACTGTGTTTATAGTCAATAAGTCTGTCTACAAGAGTCATATAGATGAACAAACTTTCTGACTGTCTCGGTCCAACTGCTCCCCCAAAACTATCCAGGTTGCTTGCATGCTGGATTCTGAGAGTGGAGTTGTTGAAGAAAAATGACTCCATTGCTGTCTGAGCGCTTTTCCACAAACAGACACACCCACAAACTTCTGACAAATCACACAAAACTTTTATACACTCCTGTGAGAAGAAGTTCAGCCCAGGCCTTGTGGCAAAATGGGGCGGAAAAAGCCACAGGGCGAACAAATTTACGCAATTTCTGATACAACTATGTCAAAGAGAGACAATTTTGCAGATTCAGAGTATAAAACAGCCTTTAGATGCCAGCTTGCTTTGTGACAGTGATGGCTAAAAGAAATGAACATTACAGCCCCAGAAGTGTCTTTAACTAATTTTAAACTATATAAAAAGAGAATGGGAGAAAAGGTCTCAAAATTATACCTAGAGGACAATTCAGTCTAATATGACTGAATATTCAGAGGTTAACAGGTCAAGAATTCAGCGTAGAGCAGTGCACATCACAGTGAACAAGCACCACCTCTCACCACTCAAAGTAGAGACAGTTCACACCCAGCAGAAGTTAAAGAACAGCTAAAAGAGAAACACACGGCTCAGTATTTCACATATGGAGCCGATTCTAAGCAGCAAGTCAGATAATATGATAGACCTACCAGCTCAGGATAGGTCACTAAAAATTTCTATGATATTGAAAATAAACTTCACCTTTTTTGTCCTATGACAAGACAAACCAATTTTAAAGATGACAGAATTAAAAGAAAGGAAAGGATTATGGGAGGTTAAACTGAGATTACTTCTCTGACAAAAGAAATCAAGACAAACAAAAACGTAAAATTAGAATGTTTAATAAAAATAATTTTGTGGATTCTATGAAATAGTTTTGTATTAAATGAAAAGAAGAATTGTCAATTGTGTCCAATAGTCATAGAAAGAAGTATTTTGCAAGTCGATGAACCACAGAATTACTAGGAAGAAACCATGAAATTGAAGTTAGATAAATACAAACCCAAGTTCAGTATTTTCTTGATTTGAACGGACTACACAATAGCCTGGCTCGAGACTTGACTCTGACACCATCTGTGAGACCAAGACAGATGTTTTCAACACGTATGTGAGTATTATCCATCAGTCCGTGTGTCAAACTGTCCATTTGAGCCGCACGGTTTTAGAAAACCTTGCATGTGTGATAGTTTTTTTTTTTTTTTTGTGATAACATCACACATTTCAAATTGCTCACTTTTCTTCTGTCATCACATTCATCTAAAGCAGGTGTGTGCTTCAAGACCAGGAAGTCTGTTCAATTGACCAATCACATTATCAACATACAAAACATGAACATTACTTGTAATGAATAATACAATATAATGGTATATGATTTATTTCAGTCCAGTCCTTTGCAACATTGATAAATGTTTGATATATTGTGCAGCCAGACTGCCCAGATTTTATCTGACAAACTGACCACTGAAAGTAAAACACAAACAGAAGGCCATAAGACTGTGTAATCTTTATTTTTCACATTCATATGGAGACTTGTCATTAAAACCTTTGTTGGTATTATAGTTTTATTGTTTTTATTGTTGCTTAACTTGAGAAATACAGGGGTTAGACAATGAAACTGAAACACCTGTCATTTTAGTGTGGGAGGTTTCATGGCTAAATTGGACCATCCTGGTGGTCAATCTTCATTAAATACACATTGCACCAGTAAGAGCAGAGCATGAAGATTCAATTAGCAGGGTAAGAGCACAGTTTTGCTCAAAATATTACAATGCACACAACATTATGTGTGACATACAAGAGTTCAAGAGAGGACAAATTGTTGGTGCACGTCTTGCTGGAGCATCTGTGACCAAGACAGCAAGTCTGTGATGTATCAAGAGACACAGTATCCAGGTTAATGTCAGCATACCACCAAGAAGGATGAATAACATCCAACAGGATTAACTGTGGACGCAAGAGGAAGCTGCCTGAAAGAGATGTTATGGTCTAAAACCAGGTGTTTCAGTTTCATTGTCTAACCCCTGTAGAACACTGGCATTCAACAACAAAAGTTAGATCATTAATTATTTAAATTTTCATTTCAAATCTAGTTTAGTCATAGCATTATTCTTCAGCACTTCCCAAGATTATGAGGCGTTCCCAGCCCAGAGAGGATATATAATCCTTCTAGTGGGTCCAGGGTCTTCTCCCAGTGGGATGTGCTCAAAGCACCTCCATGGGGATGGTCCAGGAGCAAGTGCTGTGCAATAAACCATTTATGTTTTGTTTTGTTTTTTTATTCCAGTTTGGTTCCTATCTATCATCATGAACATGAAATTGACCAAAAATAATTAGTAATAAAATACTTTTTTGGCAGATTCCACTTCCCCAGCGTACACTTATTTATTTTTTACTTATAACTGAGGCACAGTTTGGCAGCCGAAACTCAGGTGACACTTTAACAAGTCAGTGCAAGTAAAGCTGGCAGGAGGAGTTAATTCATTTGTATGAGAAGACCTCAGCCTGTGTCAGTGAGATGTGAAGTGGAGAGTATCAGGCAGATACATTGTTATGGTCTGCTGCAGGCAATCATAAATCACAACATGAAACACAGAGTAGAGTTTATGACAGAACAATATCTAAACCTATAAGTATATTTAGGGAGAACAACTTTCAAACTGTTAACTCTGAGTTCAAGCCTTTGAAATTAACTAACATTCAAGCTAATTCACAGTTCTTTAAGGCTGAACAGTAAATACAGTTTGTTTCTAAACTCAATGAGTAATCCATGGTAAATGATTCATATCAATATTTTTCAAGTCAATTGATTGACTTTTTTTTAATAACAAAGTAAACATCCTAATCAACAGCTTCATCTGATGGTGCACCAACACAATGAATCAACTAAATATATATAAAAAGTCAGTCGTCCACTGACAAATCAATACTTCAGAGCCATAATGTACAAGATCCTTTATGTGTCAGGATTCACTCCTCAACTCCAGCATTTGGACTTCAAAAAGATTTAAAAAATAAACCTCACAGCTTTTAAGCAGTACCTGATTTACCTTTAGTTAAAATTAACTTTTAAAAGTTTCTTTATTTGTGGCAGAGTGGTTAAAGAAGTCATTCCTCTAATGCAAGAGTTGGCAGTTCAATTCCCCACTGTTTTGTCACATGTCAAAGTGTCCTTGGGCAAGACGCTGAAGCCCCACTGGCTCTGATGTGTCCCATCAGTGTATGATTTGTACATGTTAGGTTTGTAGTGAACGTGCTGTGTGAATGAGTAAAGAGGACACTGATTGTGTTGTAAAGCTCTTTGAGTATCCTGGTCGGATAGAAAGGAGCTATATAAGTACAGACCATTGAGCTTTCTTTAACTTTTATTTACAGTACAACCTGTGACTGGACTGACATGCAACATTAACTTGAAAAGGGACAGATCTTTAAATACTAGGGGTGCACGATAGTTATCAGCCCGATATCATAACAGCACCGATAATACAGTGTACGTACTCGTTTGCCAGCACGGCAATAAGTGTGCTTATTTATTTTTATCCTTTTTGGTCAAGCCGCTCCCCGTCCTGGCAGACCCATGCAACGTTCAAATGGCGTGGGGGAAAAAAAACAACTTTCTCACTAGAAAAATAATTAAAATACTGTGCTGAAAACAACCTGTCATTTTAATAATTATTAATATTATTTTACAAATTAACCCTGTGTGTCACACACAAACTTTATAATTATAAACATCGGAACAACTACTCTCAATTTGAGAACGTCAGTTACCTCCTGAAGGCAGCACAAAGTCCATCTGCTAAAATGCTAACAACAAAAAGCTAGCGTTCAAGAATCAGGACTTAAATCATTGCTGGGGCTTTTGACAAATCCAAAAACATCACCAGAGAGGACGCAGATCTCAAGCACTTTAACGATGGAAATGACGGAGCTTGAAAAGCAGCCGTTCACCCTCACTAAAGACTGAAGCTTTTATCTTGTGTTAGTGAATTATCTGTTTGAGCTTGTGGAATGAATTTTTCTCTTTGTACATATTTGTTTAAATCTGCGATCAGTGTTAAATATGTTTTTATAATTACTGTGCCTTATTTAAAAAGATGGCCATYTGAGAAATTGTTTTGTTTGATATATTTTAGAAATGTCTGTTTGCTAAGAGTTTATTTTTTTTAAATATTATAATTGACAATGTCATTTGGTTTTGGTCTTGTTTATTTATGTTATGATCCTACCCATTTTTGACTAGTCTTTTCTCCTGGCATGTTATCAATTATTATATTGATTATTGGCCACTAGAAGGAGAAAGTTATTGGTTATCATATCGGTTCTTTAAATAAGTTATTGTGCATCCCTATTTAATACAGAGCTCGGCAGCTTATAGAGAAAAGTGGATTTAGTCTGAAAACTTTACTTACAAGTTCCACTCCCTCTCTGCTGTAATTCAGATCTTCCTCCACATCTCCTAAACTAGTAACTGACACGTAAACACATCCATCTTACCATAGAAACAGTAACATTTAGCTGATTGTTTTAGCTTAGTTTTTAAAACAAAAGTTGATAAAAATCTAACTAATTAGCACAAACAAACTATTTTTCAGCAATAACAGTGTCCTGCAAACACAGATCAGAAACCTTTACAGAAGCTGCAGATGATCAATGGATTTAACACAGATGCTGAGATGAATACACGCACTTCATGTCACGCTCAATTACTTTGCTTTAGCTTATTTGTTACACACTCGTTATGTGCATGCAACAGCACAACCAAACAGACAAGTGCGTGCACACATTTGTGGCGACACATGATTCTTCTCGCTCTAAATTTAGACGAGTCGACTGCATCCAGAACCACAAGACAGCGAGCACAACAGATAAGACCCTGTACACCACAAACAGACACACTGCTCTGTGTGTGTGTTAGAGAGTGAAAGAGTCAGTGAAGCTGTGTTTGTAAATTTTACCTGTTGTCATGAACTACAGCTAATGTTTAAAGTCTCACGGACCTGTTTAACACTGAGTCAGTCAATATGCTCCATGAGTGTGTGTCAGGCACAAGTCAACCCTGTGGCCTGAGCTTTCCCTGTTAGTAAAAACATGAGACTGCTCCCCCTGCTAGCAATTTGCTATAGCTTGTGTTGAGTCGACACCACATCTGACACAGCACATTCTCTTTAATAACTATAAGACAAAAATTAGAGTAAAGGTAAGAGTAATTACCAATAATAAGCAGTGGGTTTAGTTTGAGGGTGGAAAAAAGGCCAATGCAGGTTACCTCTCAGCAACAACAGTGAACGAGACAGATACTGAAATAAAAAGTGGAACAATCTTTCTGGAATTTACTTTATCCTCAACAACACTTGAAAACACAAGCTGAAGTGGCATGTAGTTACGGAAAAAAAAGCTTCCATGTTTGGAAAGTATTGAGGGGGAAACTAGTTCAGAGAAATGGAATTGTGGGTGTTTCTCGAGGAGAACAAAGTCCAGAGAAGCAGACTAGTGAATGGGTGGAGTGAGAGGAGGGAGGAGGTAGAAAGGAAAAGTTTCTGTTTTTGCTTTCCGAGTGGATTCTCCAGCTCAGCAGTGGGGAATGTGCTGGCATACCACAGGGCCTGATGCTGAAGAATGAGAGTGATTCCTCATGATTCAGAGCTCTGTTAAACCCCCACAAACACACAGAACTTAGTCCACCACAGTCTTAGTCCAACCTTTACTCTCCGATAAAGCTCCATTTAAAAATGCATTTACCGAATTTATGTCAAATCCCAAATTAACAAACTAAGATGAAAAGCAAAAGAAAATGCAGATGTTTTTGTAGTTGGGGAGAGGCTAAACGTTCTGTTCAGTACAACTGGAGTTACATTTTAACATCCCTGTGTCTGTGTCGAGGCGTAAATGTGACCCTTGAGCATTTTTGAATAGTATTTACTGCTTGGAACAGGGTTATCACAGCTCTAATACATAGAAACATTTAAAACTGGTTTTAAAAGTACATTTCTTTGTATAAATTACTGTATTTAATTCGGCCAAACTTCTCTTCAGCCCTGTTTGTTGAAGRTAAAAACAACTTCAATGATTTCAACAACAGACAGATCCCATTTAATATATTATTGTTCAAGTAGCCCTTATAATTTTCATATTTTTGTTTAGTTTGATGTTATAATGTTAAGTCAAGTATATCGTCATTAAACATCTTATGAGGAAACCAAATTTGTTCCTCAGGTACCACTATTAGAAATCCCTGACAATAAATCACCTAAGCTTTCAATAAATAAAGTTCGTCCTTCATTCTAAAATCATTCCATTAAAACACATAAACAACATTAATAAAAGTCCAGAGGATAATGTAAAACCCAGAGTTCATGAGTCTCACAGCCTCAGGGTAGAAGCTGCTCCTGAACCTGGTTGTGTGAGCTTTCAGGCTGTGACGCCTTCTGCCGGAGGGGAGGAAGGAGAACTGTTCATGGGGGGAGGGGGTTAGTCAGGGCTTTAAATCACATTCATACACTGATGGGACACACACCAGAGGCAGTGTCCTGTGTCTTGCTCAGGGACACTTGGACATGCGACTGCGGTGGAATCGAACTGCCAACTCTTGTATTAAAGGACAACTCCCCTACCCATTCAGTCAAAGTCAACAGTGTCTCCTCCTCCTCCTCCTCCTCCTCAAACTGATACACAGGTTATTTGACTGGCACCAGTAGACAAGTCCTCCCTGTTCTACATAGACTCATCTGTGCTGGAAAGATTCTGTTTTAGTGCAACAAATGTCAAGGTACTACGTATAATACATATATACTGTATTTATTCATGTATAATACTAGAAATTTAACCCTTTTTTTAGTTTAGTTTATTTCTTCATCATCAGTGACTTTTTTTTTTAAATTCAACCCTAAAAAAACATCCATAAAGAGTGTGTGTGTGTGTGTGTGTGTGTGTGTGTGTGTGTGTGTGTGTGTGTGTGTGTGTGTGTGTGTGTGTGTGTGTGTGTGGTTTTTGATAATTAGATTTTGATGCTTTTTAAGCTCAAACAATGATGAATGTATTATACTCAAGATTGTATTATACATGAATAAGTACGGTAATTGTTTTTGGTCCATTTATAGTAATGTTTAGCAAAGTGCACAGTTTCTATCAATAACAAAATCTAAAAAAGACTTTCAGGTAAAAAAAAATGTAACTAAGCATAAAAATCCTGATTCTGTTCTRCACCAGTGCTGTTCCTGTTTAAAATGTTTTCAGCAAATTTAAAAAAAACTTAACATATTAAATTTACTCRTTCTTTGAACTGTTTATTCCCATGTAATCCTATTTTTATAGCAATAAACTGAAACTATTTTTATGAGAAAAAAATTCTCACAGCACAAAAAGTGTTTAGACTTTTGTGTGGCCAATTACTTAACCTCAGCAGTAACCCTGACATTCCTGTGGACTTGGGTCGAGCATCGCATCAGCAACTCAGTTTTGTGTTTGGTGCTCTGCAGTTTTACACAAAATAATATAATAATAATAATTTTACTGCTCAACTCACATGTAGTAAATTAAACTATGCAGTATTATGCCTTTTATTCTTGCAAAGTTATTAATCCTTTTTTAATGAAGTTTTTTATTAAATGTTTACCTTTTTGTGGTTTCTTAAATGTGAACTGATGAACCTATTATTTAAAGAAGAAATTCTTTCACCAGTCTCACCAGACCTGGTGCCAAACATTGTGTTGATTCAGTAACATGATATGTGTTCAGGAATCTGCACAAGTTGCTTCATTTTAAAAACTGTGTTCTTCATGTCTGATTTTCTGCAAGTCTCATGAGCACTTTTCATTAAACATTAACTTTCAATCAAAAAAAAGTTACTACATTTTTATCAAAGAGAAGTGCCACTTCTCAATGATTCAAACAAAATGTGCTAGGTGTCAATAGGGTGAGGGAAGAAAGTAAGTGGAACATTTCTACAGAACTGTTGAGTTCCTTCAATAATAAACTGGATAGTTTTCTTTGTTTTCTTTCTAAACTAAATCTGCAAGCTTGTAAAGCCTAAGTGATAGATGTTCTGTCACAAAGGTGCAAGTTGAGATCATATTCAAAGAAATTTGTTCTTGTAGTTTAAGGACACAAAGTATTTTTAACAGCATCGATCCTAATCAGAGAACATTTATCTCACAATTATGGTTGGGAAAAGAAAAACCACGATTGTGATATTGCTATACAAAGCTTTTGGATCACAAAATGTAAAGGCAGTTATTAATCGCTTTTTAACAAATAAGAGCTCTGTCTTACTTATTTAAAGGCACTTTATGTAAAGGAAATGTCTAAAGAAAAATAAGTACCAATTGTTTCAATAAAAACACATAGGTCATGCTAAGAAGCAACAAAAGCAAACAAAAAAACTACCACCTCAAATCAACTCCAGGCCTTTTATCTGCTTGAGAATGACATAACGTAATTACCAACACCTGTTTAAGAATTAGCCTTTGTTTGAGTTAATTATCCAATTATTTTGGTCCCTTTATAAGAAGTGTAGACACATTTTAGGGATCTGAACTCCTAAAACTACCTCCTAAACTATCTTTATTCAGTTTTAATGTGGACACCCTCAAATGTCAGCTGAAAGTCTGGACTGTACTGTACATCCATGTCCATTATATCCACTTTTTGGATCAACATTCAACAATTCAAACAGTGTGCCACATTCACAAAGATTAGACATTACAAAAGCCAAACAGCTATTATTTAACAATTCAAGTAGTTTTTCCAATGACTGTAAGAAAAGTAAAATGTCTGATCTGTAGCTGATGTTGACACACCATGCATTATTTCAACGCCTTAGACCAATGGTTCCCAAACCTTTCAGCTTTTGACCCACAAAATAGTACAAAACAGTAGCAGAGACCTGTGCCCCCAACTATTTTTGGATGATAAACATTTGTATCAGGTCAACAAAACATGGGCATAGTAACAATATTTTTATACTACATTTATCCATTTTAAATATAATAACGTCACTCTTTTGTAACAACTAAGGCAAAATGTAATTAATTCAGAAAATCTTTTCAGGACCCCACATTGATGTTTCGGGACCCCACTTTGGGTCCCGACCCCAACTTTGGGAAACACTGCCTTAGACCACTGTCTAATGCAGGGGTGGGAAATCCTGGTCCTCAAGGGCTGCAGCCCTRCATGTTTTACTTTTTTCACTGCTCCAACACACCTGTTTCAGTCACTGAATCACTTCTTCCAAGTTCTGCAGAAGCCTGATAATCAYCCATTAATTCAAATCTGGTGTGTTGGAGCAGAGAAACAGGTAAAAAATGCAGGGCTGTGGCAAATCATTACTTAAATTTGAGCTTAAATCTAATGCAAATGCCTCTTATAGTTACTTATAGTTTATGTTTAATCTTGACATAATTTAGAAATAAAGTAAGTACCATGAATGAAGACTATCTGCACTACAGACCCTTACAGTATATAGTCACTGGGCCAATGGATGGAATAACTAAGATGAAATAAAGTGCTTTATTTACATAGGGTGACAGGAAATAACCAGGGCAACAGCTGGTGGGCAAAATCAAAAAGTTMTTTTTGTGACCAATGACAACATTTACAGATTTCTAGCATTGTCTGAACTAGAGGTATATTGATTAATCAGTTAAAATTAACCACAAAAAAATAAGGAGGAGATGAAGACAAAGTTCTTTTAAAGGTTGTTAGACGCAAGTTTATTTAACTTAAGCTGTTATTGTTATATTTTGTTAAATGAAAAATAGAAACAAAAACAAATATTTACTTAATTTTTTTTATGGAAACTGTAACATTCCATGTTCCATGTCAACAGTCCAYAGTCAATTATCCTATTAGCCTTGCCACTCCCTTATTGCAATCTCAGCTCATCCTTTTCACCCGCTTCCACCAGTATTTAAGGTCTACTGCCACAGTCCCATACTGCCAGAATTTTGAACGGAATTCACCCAGTAGATGTCCAGCGTTTCTCCTTTGCTCAAGCCTGATCTCATGTTCACGACCCCACGCCTGACTCTCGACTCTCCGACACTTGGTAAACAAAAAAAACAGAATATCTGTAAAGCAAAGCTCTCATCTAGTTTTAACATTATGTGTAACAACATAGATGTAATCAGAAGAGACGGTTTAACTTAAGTCTTTTCCTCTTGGTGCTTATTTATTTATCCTGCATAATGTTTGAAACAGCAGCCTGTCCGCTGTCTGTAAGTGCTTGAAGTGGGAAGCACCTGCCTGACAATAAGTCGTTTGTTGATGTTGAATGTTTACGTCTCCCTTCAACAGAATAAGGAAGAGCATCATCAAGGCTTTTGTAGTCACAGACATCCTGCTTTTCTGGCTGCGTTACAGCTGAAGCCACTTCATAGTATCTGATGAGTTTTCACAACCACGCTCAAGCTTATAGAAAAAGCTCAGCAAGCTGAAAGAATTATATGACGGCATTGGTACTGTATTTCAACAATTTGAATTCATTTACTCTTCAACTGGAGAAATTTGAAGCACATGATAATACCCATTTTTATTTAACTCTCTGCTAATCTTCCTTTCAGATTTCCTCCTCAGCTCCCTTCCCTCTCCCCCATTGTGTAAGTAACAGCAGTGATCTGAAGTCTACCTGAAGCTGTGTGCAAAGTCCTGCAATATTTGGGAGGCTCCAATGTGGCAGTCACAAGTATGCTGGGAATGTGAGCCTCTGTTCTGCCAGGACTGGACAGGAGAAGCCCACAACACTATTTAAGGAAATGGCAGCCAAGGGCTCATCAGCCACTTATTTCCACTTGCTGAAAAAAAAACATGTGAAAAGATGAGAATGTGAATAAACATTCTGCTTGAAGTAGGATTAGGATGTGTTTTTAACAGTCTTAAAGCAAAGAAAAAACACAAATTAAAAATTACAAATGAAAAAGTAAAACCTACTTGAAAGAGGAGGAGAGTTACTTTCTTGCTATAGCTGGCAATGAAAGTAAGAAAAAACATTTATTTTTGGGAAAACATTTTAAAATTTAAAAGAGAATATTTATATTTATTAGGGGTGCAACAATACATGTACACGTATCAAACCATTCAATACAGTGCTTTAGGTTCAATACACACTTATATGAAACAATACAGATTTTTCACATTTATTTTATCAGCTTGTCTTCTGACGATGCGCTGTGATGAAAGATCAGTAGATCTGTGTTCGACTACTCCACCTAGGCTGCATTTTCGAGCACAGATTCACTGAGAAACTTGCTGTTTCAGCAACATTTCATTTAAAAACTGTAGTTTTGAGGTTAAACAAATGTTCATACTTAATTTAAATAAATTACAAGTTAAAAGGGGCATGTAAATTTCTCCTTTTTGTATCGAAAAAATATCGAACCATGAGACTAAAGTATTGAACCGAAAATTTTCTGTAACATTGCACCCCTATATTTATAAACATAAAACCCTTTTCATTTGAATCAAATCTTCAACCAAGGTCTGATGTTTTCTTTCTGTGCTTTAGTAAAAACACATCACACTTAAACTGTTTAAGTGGACCAGTATTTCTTCAACCAACAGCCCATCTTGGGCAGCTGTGGCACAGTGGTTAGGGGAGTCATCCTGGAACTGGAAGGTCACTGGTTCAATCCCCCTGTCCAGCTATCTTAGTTGTTGTGTCCTTGGGCAAGATACTTAATCCCAATGCCTGTGATGTGTGTCCCATCAGTGTATGAATGTGATTTGTACATGTTAGCTTTGTAGGAGATCTAGTAGAGTGCTGTGTGAATGGGTAAATGAGGACACGGATTGTAGTGTGAAGAGCTTTGACTATGCTGGTTGGGTAGAAAGGCGCTTTACAAGTACAGTCCATTTATCATTTCCATTTACCCATCTGGTCTCTGTTGGATGAGGGATACTGAAGAGGGCAAAGCAGGAAACAGATTTTAATATTTGTCTCAACTTTTATACATTTAAAAACCAGGCAAACTGAATAAATCAGGCAGCTTAATTCCTATTATAATTTTTTATATATGTCAGCCAAAACCCTAACACCTGACAGGATGAGGAAACTAGGGCTGTTTTGGCAAGAATTTGGTGGTATGATGCATTTCATGACACAGAGGTCATGACAGAGAAGGTATGTAGCAATTATTTTATGAAGCTAGTAGAAGAAGACACAAAGATTAAATTGAACCAGCTTGGATAGAGGAGTTGTAATGACATTACGGACTTAGATGCTGTTGTTTTCATAACCTCCAGTCTGGTTGTAACTTTTTTCATCTACGTAAACTTTGTAGGGGCAGGGGTGTTCAAAGTGTCAAATCCCTCCTCTGAAAACCTACCTAAACCCTGACCTGAATCCTGGCATTCAACTGGATTTTGACATGTTCCACCAGCCTGATACAGTCAAAGGAAATGAATAACAATGGCCTAAACCAGGGGTGTCAAACTCCAGTCCTCGAGGGCCGCTATCCTGCATGTTTTAGAGGTTTTCCAGCTCCAACACACCTGATTCAGTGATTGAATTAACTCTTCAAATTGGGCAGAAGCCTGTTAATYACCCAGCGATCAAAATCAGGTGTGTTGGAGCAAGAAAACCTCTAAAACATGCAGGATAGCGGCCCTCGAGGACAGGAGTTTGACACCCCTGGCCTAAACAGACACCCCAAAACATCACCAAGTTTTCTTTAGCCTTATCCACATTGGTCAGAGTTATTTTAGTGGTTTACTTTTAGCAAGAATTTATCTACTGGTAAATAAGCTCAATGTTAGATTTCACTTTGACATTTTGATCTTCTTTAATGACATATTTACACGTAAAGAATAATTAATTTCAGCTTGTGTTTTGAGCCAGTACAACCATAAAATGAGCAGTTGCAGCACCTAAAAGTAGATGGAGCACATCAATGCTCTAAGCCTCTGAACTCTATTAGAAATACTTTGCTTTGACTTTGTGGCAGCACCTATTTGTACCAGTGACTAAAAACTCAACAAACCTTCTGGTTAAAGTGATAAGTTGGCCACAACACAGGTCAAGGCTTTTTTTCCTCCACCACAACTTTTGTGTGTGTGTACACCACTACATGCAATTATGACTATTACTACTAATAGTAATAATATTTAAGTATTTTAAAGAACATGTTTCTCACATTTAAATGTGAAATCTCTGCATGGATGAACATTGGTATTGTTTCAATAGGGTGAGGTTGTCAGTATGTTACAGCAGCATCCTTGACTGGATTATATAGCTTTCAGCATTTTAGTTATAACACCACAATAATAAATGGAGTACAAACACACAGAGCGAGAGAGAGAGCAAGAGAGCGAGAGATTCCCATTGAGAAAACAGGCAGCCTGTAGTCATGAAAGCTCTGCTTTATGCTCACAAGACTGTCAGCTGTTTAAGATAAAAAGCTAAAATGAAGTCCATAAGAACTCTCTGGCAGAAAAATGTATAGACACAATTCATCTAGCAGTACACCACAGAAACATTTTTTTTGAGTGCCAATTAAGGATAACATGCAAAATATCAAACTGGATTACCGTTCTGGCTTCAAGACACATGTACCTTCTGATTTTGCACATGTGAAGAGCAAAAACGGCAAGGAGCAGGAGCTGAGCTCTACAAGGTTCAGAGTGAGTTGACGATCGGCCACAGCAGAGATCAGATCATATATAAGGCATATTCAGTTAGAGCTGTCACAAACGATTATTTTTATAAATCGATTAATCACCGATTATTTTTTCGATTAGTCGACTAATCGGATCATATGTTAATTGAATATAAAACATATATCTTATCGCGCCAGAATGCAGCTGCTATTATATAACCATCGTTAAGATTTTAGCTATATGCTAAATAAAAATTGCTGTGGAAGGCAAGTTCTGCTCTGCAGATATTACACAGGTTTCTCTTTCATTTTCTTAAAATGATCCCACACTTTTGAGCTCCGTTGCCAGGTAGCCATGATACCAGAGCCTGTCTGTATAATGTCTTGTGAAGTCCACGGCCTACCTCAGTTACCACTACTGTGCATGTGTGTCAAGGACAGAAAGGCAGATGTGGCAGTGGAAGGTGTCAAAGCAGTTTGGAGAGAAATACAAAGAACAAAAAAAATGATTAATCGATTATTAAATTAGTCATGGATTATTTTAATAATCGATTAGTCGTCGATTAATCGACTAATCGTGGCAGCCCTATATTCAGTGTAAGCTTGTTCTATAATTTGTGATGTCATCATTTTTTTCCTCAGTCAAATTGTAATCAAACAATCACAGCAATTTACAACCAGTGTGGAGGACTTTTAATTCAGAGAGCAGCAGGAAGAAGAAAAACAATAAAGAGAAGTTGGTCCCTAAGAAGTAGAGCTGGGCGGTGTACTGGCCTTTAGTTTTATTTTTGTTATATGAATTTTCAGAATAAAAGCATAATGGTTTAAATAGCCTTCATAACATCACGTCATGCCTGCCATTAAAATACTTCATGGGGGATGTTTTTCCGTGCAGCACTGTTTAACGGGCAGCAGGAACTAGCAGCAAACAGGGCAAGTTAGAGTCTTTGTGGGAGCAGCCTTTTTAATAACTGATGGTGGGTAGAGATTTTGTCATTTACATTGGCTGACGTAAAAAAAATTGCCATCACTGAATGTAGAATACACCTCTTCCGTGATGTACAAAGATAGACTTCATGCGTGAAGTAAATTTGCCTGATAATGATCTTTGCTCAACCCTCCTCACTCACAGCTGTACCTGCCTCCCCTCACTGCTAACCTGATGTAAGGCCAGAACGCACAACTAATGTCTACAAGACGGAGGAGGGAAAACGTGACACAGACAGAGGTACAGCAACAAGAAAAACTTTGTGTTGCAGAAAGAGAGTAACTTAAGCTGACCAAGTTTTGCTGATCAAAAAGCAGCGTTTGTACATTTTGATGAGCTTGAGCTGTGATGAAAAGATAATACAGATAAATGTTAAAAATACTGGGATGTAATTTTTTTTGTCATACTGCCCAGCATGTCTTAAAAGAACTCCACCATATAATATACAGTATATAAATGTTTGGACTTTTCCCTAAATGAGAAGGAACAAACTGCTTTTTCATCAGTTTACACAGATGAGGTTCGCACACTGTATGGGAACACAACAAACTTTGATTTTTCAAAGGTCAATCAAAGATTTTTGTATAAGAAGACAAAAAAATAAAAAGTAGAAGACTTAACATGAGTTGCTTTTACCTCCCAATGAACATGATTGGAAACAAAGATTTGGAGCAAAAATTTAAGCCAAAAATTTTAAAGCTTTTTTGCCAAATACATAAAATCGTTTTGGAATTACCAACATCTTCGTCATCAATAATTTGTGCTGCTGTTACTTTTCTTACATTCTCATAGTTTTATGTTTCAAAACAAAGACGGTAAAAAAAAGACCAAGTGAAAACCTCAAACAACTTCCTGAAGGAGGGGAACTGCTGGGATGAGGTCATTGTTACCCATCAGGGCCTTCAAGTCTCCTGTGGTGGTCATAGTGACTTTTGGCATGGTGAACAATTCGACTGATGTCAGTTTGTCTACTGCAGCCAACAATGTGTCAACCACACAAAAGTTAATGAAAGTGTTGGGTGGCACCGTTTTATGCCTTCACTGGTCATCATCAATTCATGTGAGGACCGAAAGACACCGGAGACACAGCTGAGCCTAAAGCAGAGTGAAGTCACAACTCAGCCATCATCAACTGGTAAATTAAAAACATCTTTCTACCATTGGGCAATATGGGCAGAAAAATTAATCACGATTATTTGTAGTATTTAGCTGATAACAATTAATGTGACGATTAATCCCCTGGACGTCTGCGTTCACTCTAAAGAGAAAGATTTGCTCCCCGTAAAAATCTGTTCCAAATTGTGTCAACTGTACAGACAGGCTAGACATCAATTATTAAATTGTGTTGATAGACTAAGTAAATCCGGAGTTATGATAAATAAATTACAGAACTTTATGTTCATCATATTTGACTGACCAGGGAAATCTCCAGTGCCTGGTGGCATTAATCATATTACTCGTCAAGTGCCAAAAATAAATTAATTAATAAATTAAAGTTTTACTGATGATTAATTGCACACAAAATAATTTTGCCCAACCGTAGTGGTATCTGATCAATATAACATTAAATGAAGAAAAAGTTACTTCAGTGTGTGACTCAAAACTGTTTCACAAAGTTATTAAAAAGTATTACGGTAATCATCCCAGTGGAAGCTGTAGCAACAACTTGAGAACTCCATTAACGTGTGGTTTGAGAAGTTGGGTTGTATACAAAACAATCAGATTTCAATTTGATGATTAGACTATTCATTTTTGTAAAAACAAAGTTCATTTGAAGTATTCTGTCTGAAATAACTGTGGAACTATTTAGAGACTCATAATGATATTAAGTTTGTGTTTTAAAGCCACAAACATGTTGATCAGACACTTTTTTCTCCACATTCTGCTCTCTGTTCAGTCCGACACAAACTTCAGTCAAAACTTCATCAAGTTAAACTTTAAACACAATCTCATGCAGCAGTGAAAGATGTGTTAGCGCTCAGAATGTGTGCCAATAATGATTGAGTACACATCAAACTTTAGCTCAATGGGTCTCATGCAAGAACCGTTCGTACGCACAGATTTGTTCTTAAGTTGTGCGTACGAGTGATTTAGGAGAATTTGTGGCATTCACCAATGTTTTCGTATTCTAAGATTTTTTTCAGATAGAAAATTTACGAGTGGTCCAGACCTGTCGTATATTTTACGTGAAGTCAGTCTGCTGTTATCCAGACGGGTTTTCTTCACTAATAACTTTATATTTCATTAGTTTGAAGATATTTTGAGTTGAAAATAAATCACACTCCATAATTATGTTGACAATAGGTTATTCTGTTTGAATTGGAATTCGATTTTAAGTGTAACTAACAACATAAATTGGTTAGATTAAATTAAACTGGCTTTTAATAACACTACAATATTAATATGAAGATCTCAAACTAAAAAACAACTTTATGCATTAATTGAAGTTTGGAGACATTTTAAAATGCTTTTTGTTATTTCAGAAACGCATCTGAATAAATGAAAACTATGTAACACAGTTGTTTATAATTAAATTAAAAATATTTGACCAAAGAAAACCCGGAGCAGGACTAGAGAGAGATGAATATGATTTATATTTTTATTTCTGTGTCTGTATATGACCCACAGGAGACACAACATTAACAGCAGTCGTCATTTCATTCCTCGGCTTTAGTAGGTCTGACGCTGATAAAAATGACAGATTTTTTTCTGGATATCTGAGAGCAGGACTTGAATCTCCGAACTCGTAAAGTTCTTCTTTTTTACTTTGCAATGTCATTTATGAATGGACACTTCCTGGTATGTGTGGCAGGAAACATAGCCTTTTATGGTGTTTTTGGGGTGGTAATTATGCTAATCTCCTCTCCTCGTGCGCGAGCACCTGATACGCATTCATTAGTTTACGCTGCTCATTTACACACTTTTCCTGAAGATAGAAGAGTTTGTTGAAGCTGACGTGGCATGTTCATACRAACAAAAGTAAGAGAAATTTAGGATAAGAATACAAACATGTTCTTGCATGAGGCCCAATGTCTGTATAAACGACTTGAGTTATTCCCTTTTTTACAAAGTCAATTAGCTGAGGCAGCCATCTAAACTTGAGTTGACCCAAATGTAATTGGGTTATAGATTTACTGTACATCCATGGATTATTTTCTGAGTTTCTTTAAGTTCTTTCCAGTGGTTCAGAGATGTTACTTTGGTAACATGACAGAAAAATGAACCCATGCACAGACACAGACATAGGAAAAACATTACAACACCTTCAGCAGCTGGTGATCATTAACTGAGCTTAATGTAAGTGTCTACCATTAGCCTTTGTTTTCTGAGCCTGCAGTAGTGATACCAAAGATGGGGAACAAAAGAAAAAGTCCTTATTGTTTATCGAATTGCCAACATGTCCTACCAGATACCCCTAACATACAAGTAAAAAGAAACTATATGTGTATGTTTTTATTATTTATAAAGAATTTTGACAGAACTAGGGATGTCCTTCCTAACCTTTAACTGTTACGTTTGTTTTTTTCATAATCACAGCCAAATAAATGGAAACAAACACACACAAAATAGTCTTTGCTAGGTTTAGGACTTTACATAGGCAACTTTTATTTACACCTTGATTTTAGGTGCTTTTTCATGCTTTTATTATTTACTAGTGAATGTTAAATTGCTAGTTAAAAACCTACACTGAAACAGAGTAAAAATTATAGATCATGTTTAAATTTTTAAGTATTGACAATAACCAGTTATCTCAGTTTTTGATAATTAGATTAAGGTAACTTTAAAATTTGTATAGTTTAAAACAGGGGTGTCAAACTCCWGTCCTCGAGGGCCGCTATCCTGCATGTTTTAGAGGTTTTCCAGCTCCAACACACCTGATTCAGTGATTGAATTAMCTCTTCAAATTGGGCAGAAGCCTGTTAATCACCCAGCGATCAAAATCAGGTGTGTTGGAGCAAGAAAACCTCTAAAACATGCAGGRTAGCGGCCCTCGAGGACAGGAGTTTGACACCCCTGGTTTAAAACATCTAAATCTAACTGGAGTAATTTTGCATGTTACCTTGTCAGTACAACTGGGGACTGTGTGGCTCTCAAGATCCACAAGAAGTCCACTGTACAGCCCAACTGCTTCAGAGAGAACAGGCTGTTAAAAGGGAACGGCTGGGCTCACTGTCTCAACAGCTAAAAGAAGAAACATGTTTCTATGTCGAGTCGGTATGAGACTGACGTTCATCCATGTGAGTGGTATCCCTCACCTGTTCTTATCCACTTCCTGTCCATACTATACTTGTACTGACAGACACAAGCACATGTGAATCCCACACTTGTGTTTTCATTTTACTAGATGTCAAAATCTACTCACTGCCTAAAGAAGGCGCTTAGAATGATGGAGATGAAATTAAACTATAGGTGTTATCAAATCATATAAATTTTATTACAGTATCAAGTAGGATGAATAATGAAACTGGCAGTTCAAGCAACTTTCTGGTCCCATGTTAGTAAGGCATGACGCCCACTCGAGCCTGGAGGCAAGCAGTGACTCAGCAAGGAGCAGAGTCATACAGTATCTTTTCCTGCTGCAAGTCAGCAGACAGCTGTTGAAACTGGCTCAAAACATCCAGCAGATCACAGAGTCCGAGTTTGGTATTGTTAACAAATCAATACCAAAAGTGACCTGAAGTCATACCCTATGGCTCCCCACAATACGATGACAGGATTAGTTCTATTTCCACATCATTTGTGATAATGAACCATGGCCTCAAACTGAACATAAAAACCCCACTTGTCATCAGTTCATACCTCCTGGTTACAGCACCACTCCAAACTCAGCAGCCTTTGCGCTGCATTTATTGACAGTCTACAAGTGGGATGGTGAACCAGTAGTCTGGTTGATGCCAGTCATAGAGACACAGTGCAGGATAAGGAGCCCAACATTTAGTCTCTTTTCTAGATGCACCAGTACTTTGCAAACAAAATAAATTAGTTGCCTATTACTGTTCTACCAAATCTGATCATTCCCTACCATACCTATTATTGCTTTTGACATAACATTGTATTCCCATGAAAAACATATAAGAACTTTACCTCTGTAATAATTATTCATGGCCTCATTTTAATTTTAACCAAAATAAAATCAGTCTAGAGACTGTAGTTGGTCCATCTCATCCTTTTTTGAAAGGCTCCTGTAACATTAATGGAGTGTTCACTTCATTCTCAATAATAGGTTATTGGTTGGAGCCTGGGTGTAAACACTTATGTTCAAAATGTAGGTCCCAATGCTCAATTGCAATTTTTTGCTCAAATCTGTCTTAATAAATTATTAAATCTGAACAAAACTAACATGATATTTAGTAATAGAAAGAGAACTTGATGTCCCATTTAGAGTTGGTGTTGAGATTTGTAGAGTCAATGAGGTGAAGTATAAATTATAAATTAATAAATTATTTAAGAACAAAAAGAGCCAAATCTATTGCAGCTCTATATGTTATATAACACATTAATTGTTCCATACTAAATCAGTATTGAAGTCTGGGAGAAAGCATTCAAAACAATTGCAAATCCTATTTTTGTTTTACAGAAAAGAGCTGCAGGAATTAGGGTTGGGCAATATTGGCAAAAAAATTAATCACGATTAATTGTGGTATTTAGCCGATAATGATTAATCTGACGATTAATCCCCTGGAGTCCCTGGACACCCTTATGTCCTGGTCACATGACTAATTAAGTGGGAAAGATTTGCTCTTCATAAAAATCTGTTCCAAACTGTGTCAAAATTACAGACTTCAGGCTATACATCTAATTTTAAATTGTGTTGATAGATAAATAAATTTCAAAACTTTATTTTAATGTTTGTCATATTTGAAGCAGAGAGGAGCAGCAAGCGAGCGGACTCTGCCTGGTGGCATTAATCGTATTAATCGTCAAGTGCCAAAAAGTAATCGATTAATGTTTTTCTGACGATTAATTGCACACGATACGATTATGCCCAACCCTAGCAGGAATTACCACTAGAAGATACAGGGGTTAGACAATGAAACTGAAACAGCTGGTTTTAGACCATAACATCCCTTTCAGACAGCTTCCACTTGCGTCCACAGTTAATCCTGTTGGATGTGGTTGGTCCTTCTTGGTGGTATGATGATATTATGATACCATGGCTCTTGATACATCACAAAGACTTGCTGTCTTGGTCACAGATGCACCAGCAAGACGTGCACCAACAATTTGTCCTCTTTTGAACTCTGGTATGTCACCYATAATGTTGTGTGCATTCCAATATTTTGAGCAAACCTGTGCTTTTATCCTGCTAATTTAACCTTCACACTCTGCTCTTACTGGTGCAATGTGCAATTAATGAAGACTGGCCACCAGGCTAGTCCAATTTAGCCATGAAACCTCCCACACTAAAATGGCAGGTGTTTTAGTTTCATTGTATTACAGTCACCCATCAAATACATTATTTTATCAATTGAAATTATTGAAATTCTATGAGTCTGTTGATTATAATATTTTATAGGTTATGTATAGGGCTCACAAAAACCTTTTGCCAATAAACATCCAATGGAACTTTGTTGAGAGAGAAAGTTGTTATAATCTAAAGGAGATAGAGATGTTTGTGAAACCTAAATTTAGAACAAGTTTAAAGGAACGGTGTACTTCAATCCAAAGAATAAGCTTAAGGAATAATCTAGAGAGTGATGTGGAAAATGCCAGATCAATGTTCATGTGAAAAGAAAATGAAATTTTTCTTTTCTCTGCTGCCATTTATTTTATACTATATAATATGTGAACTGCTTTTTGTGCAATTTGCTACGTCAGTCCAAATTTTAAATTTTGTAATAAAAAAGGTCAAAAAAATTTTTTTTCTTTTTTGTTTTCTGATTCATCGCRGAAAATAACTTAGCGATTAATCTATTATTATAATAATCGTTTGTTGCAGCCCTACTCAGACATATTAACATTTAGTACAATATTAAATTTTACATAAAACAGTCCTCAGCAGGGTGGGGTGAAGGGCAGGGGGAGAGAATGAGTAAGGGATGATATATCAGCTTTGGTGCCACCGCAGTGAATTGGTCAGATACAAACATGTACAAACATTTAATACTTTATTACACACCATGATATTCATTGGGGGCTTGGCACCCACCTTGGATGATGCAAGTTAACAAAATACTACGGACAGTGCAATTAGTACCAACACTGACAGCTCATCTGCATCATTTCACCTACATAATATCTAGGACCTGTGACTTTTACAGGGCTAATTTGGGCAGTACTCCACAAACCTCCTCTCTCAAATAGTTGTTACAATAAAAAAAAGCATTCACTTTTGGAATCAGTTGGGAAATGAGTGGAAAAAAATGCTTTATTTTTTTTTCCTCTGATCTTTTGGCAAGTTGTCTGTCCCCATTCCTGAGGTTCAGTGCGAGTTCACAGAACAAGCAGTCAACTTCCAGAAATAAACTGTTTGCTCATGCGTGGGTGAGATGGAATAGTTTGGCTCCAAAACTGGTGACAAGAGTTTTCTGGACCAACTCAATCCTCCCTTTTTGGCAAAATTAACAAAGTACAAAAGCACTTAATAAAAAGGGCATGTAGGCGCGTGTGTGTGGTTGGGGGAAAAGATCACGCCCACTGTTAAGATTTTCCTCTTTCGTGGCCAATATCTGTGTTGTTTCAGGTCTGCCCAGCTCTACATCTGCACTTAAACACAACAATTTCTACAGAGCAGCTCGTTTTCAGAAACAAGAACATTTGTGCTCATTTGTGCACATTTAACTTACAATAGACTCTTTCACACAYGCCAAATAAATAAATGTAAAACTTTACACTCCACATTGAAGTGCTGACCTTGAAATGTTGTTTTGTTTTGTTTTTTGAGTAACTATATGCATGTTTCACAAATAAAAATCAAGGTATTGTGTTGCATCGCCTCTTAACAGCAGAAATAAGGAAGCTCACTGTTGTTTTTTATAAGTATAGTTTTTCTTTATTTGGGTGATGTAATACTAAGTAAGCTCAACATTTAGTAGTCGTTTTTGTTGTTTCTTGATCCTAAATAATGTTCAAAAATATTTAGCATGAGTTAAAGGACTAAACTGCAGACAGACTAGTTTAGATTCTGGACCGTTTTGCCCAAAAACAGTAACATTCTTACTTTACCGTTATAAAATTCTGCTGATAAAGTTACAAGTTTCAAAACAAAAAAGGCAGAATTACCTTGTTTTACTTTTTACATGATTTAGTTTTAGATAGCATGTCACTGACACTTTTTAAAAAACAGGGTTCTAAATTATAAAAAACAAATGAGTGAATGAATTTTAGCTCTGATGTACAGCCCAGCTATTTCTGCCTGTTCATCATTTTGTTTCTTCATCCCACCCATCCCTGATCTCCTACACCCCTCTTCCATACCACTGTGGACTCAGGAGACCTTCACTCCACTGAAGGTGAAATCAGTTTCCTTTCCACTGCCCGCCCCCGCCCCTTTATTCTGGAAAAACCCTGTTCCACTTGCACTCAAACCCAACTCTGAGTGGGCCCACATTCCTAGACAGTATCCCCAACACTGGAACAGTTGACTGCCTCAGCCAGGAATGTTGACTTCCAACCCAGGTTTTCATCAGACCTGGTCATCAGGGAGCACAACAAAGTTTTACAGACCAATATGAGTCATTAAATATTGAATACCTTCCCTCAGTCACCAGGAGACCAAATCATGCTTTTATTAAATATTAATAACGTATCAAATAAAGAGACAGTGTTGGATCCTGGGTGTTGGGCATATGTGCAATTGTCAGAAAAACTTTTAATATTTACCACTTTGCAATTACTGTCATGTGAAAATGACATATTTTTGTACAACACACCAGCACTACTAACACATGAGACTGATGGCAGAAGGCAGAGCAAGTAATAACCCTAGCACCCAAACTTGTTTAATTACCTGAAACACTAGCATAATCCAGAGTAAGAGGAAAGCCAGAAGGCGGACCAAGGTCACATCAGGTTAAAGTGCAATTGTCATCTACTAATTGTCATATGAAATGTTCTCGGCTAAATGCCACAATTTATTTATTTTTTTTTTTTGCCAAAATCACCCAATCCTGGTCCTAATAAGGTAAAAGTTAYTTTGATCTAGATGAAGCTCCTGGCCTCCTCTGACT
This sequence comes from Austrofundulus limnaeus, assembly GCF_001266775.1. Taxonomy (NCBI): domain Eukaryota; kingdom Metazoa; phylum Chordata; class Actinopteri; order Cyprinodontiformes; family Rivulidae; genus Austrofundulus; species Austrofundulus limnaeus. Next base: position 831,054 of record NW_013952599.1, read on the forward strand.
TTCACAATACCCAAGTGAATATCCAAGTAAAGTGGTAATGCAAGATGTCAGTGGTTTAATTTCATGCATGGTAATCTCTGTGCTGAAGTTAAGTTGTAGACAGATGGAAAAACTGAAATGCTTTAGGATCATTACAAAGTGGAGTAATTAAGTCTGTTGATCTGTGTCTGCCGCCTTCTGAACAGGATTCTTTATTACTTCTTATATTTGTTTGTGTCTGAAACCTCAAGAGACAGAATAACTACAGAGAAGCACTTGTAGTGTCTTTCAGGGGGGTTATTTTGAATCATCTGTAAAAGTGTGACAAGGTTAATCCCCTCTCTGGCTGCTGCAGATCATTAATGTGTAGGTTCCTGTAGATTTTATCTTCATACTCTTTTTAAACTCATATAAAGTCATTTCTATTGTATGTTACAACCAACAACCCAGGTCATATTCGTTTAACTAAAGGTCAGATTTTCTATTTTGCCAACTCACCACTAGGAGTGGGTTTAAGCTATGGGTTTTATGGATACAAATTGATAGAGCTATTAAACAAAGACAAATGCTCGGTATTTAAAATAAAATAAAAGACATTATCCACACAGAAGTAGAACAAACAAACAAAAACTATCCTAATAACTCAATATTCATCTAGTTTGAAATGTAAACAGTGTCCTAAAGGCCATAAAAGGTTTCATAAACTCCAAAACTAGATGGATTCATATGATATCGCATCATATTGATCTCAGACTTGTGAACTGAATCAGAATCATATGATGACAGACTGTGATAGCAAGAAACATTGTATTGTCTAGGGGTGACAATCTTTCACCTTCTCACAACTGGTTTTGATTCTGATTTCTGGGGCCATGATTCAATTCAAAAAAAATTATTCATTCAAAACTGATAATGTGAGCTCATTTATCATGTTCCCAAAAAGCTTCTTCATTTTGCAAACCTTGCACACAGTGAAGCTCATATCAAACTCTGACTCATTCAGTAAAAACCTAGCCTAAAACCAGACCCTTGTCCTTCACTTTGCTTCGTACGAGGGGACTCTCAGCTATAGAGAAGTGATTCCCGCTGGAGGCATGGCCTCTGCTGAAGTTTAAAATGATTGGATCGGTTGGCCGCGATGTATTTCGCTGTGAAGGAGGCTAAGCCAAGAAGCTAACCGGAAATCGCGTGTGCTGTAAACAACCCTACTGAGAGGAGAAAAGTACCGAGCCAAACGAGACGACTGTAAATGAGAGCTGCTGCTTTGTCAGACAAATTTAATCTAATCTGGAAGCCTTAACAGAGACTGGCTTCATTCACCTCCTCCACTGCCGTATGTTAAACTAACTAGCAGACACTGWGCAGAAAATCAACGTCGTTCAAAACTCCCCCTTCTGTTTGCTGATTGGCCCAGGTAAAATAAACTATAAGCAGACACTGTGCAGAAAATYRACATTCTGTTCTCTGATTGGCCCGGATAAAATGCTCCTGAAGAAATCCTTGTCTATGGGAGAAGTCCCAGACGAAGCAGTGAAGGGAAACTAGAATTGAGCGGAACTGTGTAGGAAGGCAAGGGCCAGGCTAGTAAAAACCAAAATGAGCTCAAATCTTTGTATTCAATGAAGACAGGGCCAGCTGAATCTCTCTTTCCTACAGTTTTGTAGTTTCCTTTTTGTAGTAGTTAAAGGAGGTTGACAGCCACTGGATTTGCTCTATTTTGGAACATTTTAAATTGATTTTGAATCTTTGTAAATGAGAATCAGGATTCTGATGTGAATCAATGTTTTGGTACACCCTAGTATCGTCATCCAAACAAAACATCTACAAGATGTTACCGTGTCTTTAAAATAATTTGAGCTAGGCTTGATGTAAAGTAAAGAGTATTAAAAAAAAGCTCACCGTATCCCACGGTGAAATTACAAAAATTTAAAAAAATGTTACACACTCCAAGCTTTTCAGCTGAGAGTGCGACTCTGCTGAAGGTGCTGAACCAGTGGGGAAAATGATGCAAGATATCAAAATGACACTTGATATCAGGAATATCAAACAAACAAATGGTTTGCCCTATTTGTGCACAATTTATGACCAGTCTGGTTTTTCATAACACCCTGCTCTCCTGTTTTACACCACAACCACAGAGCTTTGACACAGATGATTTGAACAAACAAGCCGTGTGTTTATTTGAACCAGTGATTCTTCCCTTGTTTTGGTTTTTTGTAAGGTGTCTTGGATAGAATCTCCTCTACTTCTTAGCAGTCAGCAGTGGTGATCCCCTGTGACTAATGTATTAATCATCTGGTTGCCTGCACTCGTCCTGGATGTCTGTACTAACAGATTAGTATCTGCAACAACACATCCCAACTCACTACACAAAAAACTACAAGTAAAAGTTTTCAAGCAAAAAAAGTATTCCAACTTCCAGGACTGACTTTTAATCAAATACATCATTTACTGCTACAACAGATGTCAAACTAATTTCTGCCTCGGTCAACTTGGTTCTCCACCACAGCTCTGCGTCTGAACAGCTGTGCAGGCCAAACGAGCCACACCACTCCAAAATGAAGCTAGTCATTCAGAACACCAGGTCCACTGTCCCGTCCTGTCCCAGCCCCACCCTTTACACTAAGCCTACATGCTGTGAGTGCATGAGCCATCTTCCAGACACTGCTCAGCCCACCACTTCCAGTCTGCCTGACCCAACATTTTCCCTTTTAAAGTCRTCTGAAAAGTAGCTTTGTTCTCGTTGTGAAAATACAAATACTTAATAAGAAATTATTAGTTTTATTTAAAAAAGACAAAAATGGAAGAAAAGTGCAAAGAAAACCAGTGTGTGAATG
>NW_013952599.1:834399-836822 GCF_001266775.1 Austrofundulus limnaeus
CTGAAGAACTTCTAAATTAAAATCTCCCCGACTTGTTGATTTGAACCTAAATAATGAACTAGTTTTGTTATTGGCCATTTAAAAAGTTTTTATTTTAAATTTTTTATATAGAAAGCTCATAATCTTGAAGTAACTAAAACAAGGAGTCAAGGAAATCAAGACGGTTCTGAAATAACTTGAGGAAACAAAACACAATAAATCAAGTGGAGTGCAACTCTGCAAACTCTGCAAGTCTCTGGGTACTGATACTGATCCTATTTATCGAGTTTGCTCCTCAAGAAGCACAGTCGCATCACGCTCTGGTGCCAAAACAAAGCAGCCTCTGAGAGGCTCAGAGAAGTAGGTCACTGAGGATTCCATTCATTTGTACAACACTTTCCAAATAGTTTTCCACTCAGCCCAAAACTTTCAGCTGTAAGTTAACCCTTCAACAGCCTGAGTGCCTTTTTCCTCCTTATCTGTCAGTACAATCGTAAATGCTTGTTATTAGTTATTTTGTGATAACACACTAAACTGATGTACTTCTTAAGAAATACAGGTAAAAAAGTGCAGAAAGAAACCGATGAAATTCTTCCAGAGCAGCAGGTTGGGCAACGATATCTGGAGCAAARTTTATACATTGACAACTGAACAACTGTTTCCTTCAGGTTTTTACAGAATCATTTTTACAGTTTTATTCAAATATAACCAAACAGCACTGTAAAAAATCAATACCAGAACGGTTTTAAAAGAAAAAAGAGAACATCAGCCCTTAAACACTCGAACAAGCTACCACAACATACCAGAGGGATCACATAACTAGACAACCATCTTAGTCCCCCTCTTTTCAGCAACATGTGTTCTCACGTTGGGCCTACAGCTACACTGATTCCAGCTCGCTGTGGCTGAATCAGCAGATGGAAAGCGACCGCAAACTGACACGTGAAAGAGAAATCAGCAGGGCGAGGCTCAAATTTCACTAAAGGTTTGAGTTTATTTAATTTTAAAGTTATTGAGCAGCAACGTCTGTGCGATCCCCTGATCTCCAGTCACTGTGGAACATGATGTGTGTGTGCWCCTAACACAACCCATTCAAGCTGAGCCTTCTTCCTTTCCGTTGATCACAGCTTTGGGGGGTTTCAGGGTCTGAAGTGCTACTGCTGTAAGAAGTGTCCTCAGACTAGGGGTGTAAATCACCAGCTTTATCACAATACCATATACATCAATATGTTTGGATGACRATTCGATATTTCTCGATATCACAAAGTCTGTCATGATATGATTTGGATTCAATTCAATTCACATTTCTGCAATCGAAATAATGCAATATCATTTGCCCATCTAACACAATGACTGTGTTAGACTGGCATATGATATCGATTCACATTGAGAATATGATGACGATATAGATCAATATTTTCAAATTGCCTCGATATAACTGAATCATGAACCATTCAAATCAATATATCGATATAGATTGATGTATTGTTACACCCCTACCTYAGACCTCTCCTTTTTAGAAGACAAGCTACAAAACAACAGCTGATTGACCACAACTGACYTGGCATCTTGTTAAAAGCCCATGACGACCAACACACACAAATCACTCAGAAACATGTGGACCACTACATTGTACTAGGGCTGCAACAATTAGTCAACATAATYGACAGCGTTGATTATAAAAACAAGTCAACGMTRTATGTTAATGTCGACGCATCGTATTATTTACCTATAGAAATGTTTATTTGTAACGGAAATGCAACATGTGAACCGCTGGGGGCAGAATCACTTCTATTGTCTGTGGCTGCACTGTTTACTTTAGAACAAGAGCTGCCAGCCTGCAAACCACATGAAGACACATCGGGTACATCAAAGAGCCATAATTAGGGATGCACAGATATGTAAAATTCAGCCGATATCGATAGGGCTGGGTATCGATTCAGATTTCCCAAAATGATTCGATTCACAGGGGCCCAATTCGATTCGATTCACAACTTGATTTTTAAATTAGTTAAGGATATCATGCAGTAACAGGTTTACTTTGATATAGAAGACTTTCTCAAAAGGAACTACCAGTAATTCTGCAAATACAAACTAACTCTAACTTGGTGCTTTGGWAAAATTATAAACATTAAAGGCAAACTTGTAAATTGGAGTTTAATCTTGAAACAAAACTGTCTCAAGTTTCAAAGGGTTTAAACTAAAAAGGAATTGCGAGAGAAAGTGTTGTTGATACATCAGTTTTTTTTAAGAAACTAAGAATAATTTTCTTGATCTTTAAGAAGTGATGGAATAAGGTTACAGTAGAAGAGGTAGGAAAATATAAGTGTTTACTTCTGCCCACTCTTTTGATAGTATGAAAATTGTATATTTGTAACGTTTTTGTTACCTTCTGTTCAATAAAACTTAAGAAAGAAAAAAAACATTCCACCACTGTGAATTAC
>NW_013952599.1:837660-839155 GCF_001266775.1 Austrofundulus limnaeus
CTAGTAGAGATATTGCACAAAAAATACAGGTTTGGTTATATTTTAACTTGACATAGCACTTGATAATAGTATGGCGGAAAAAATGTAAACACTCAAGCTATGCACATGTAATATGAAATTGTACACAGCTGCAACACAAGCGGTTTCTGTCAATCTGTTTTGACAAAGTATTGGGCCATTATTTTGAAGGCCGCGCTGACCAGTTTCCGGCTGCGTTTCGGCTGTTTTGATGCAGAGAKGGGGCTCGAGCTGCTGGTTTCCACATGCTAATCATTAACAGTGGAGCATTACGTCAGGGGCTTGGCAGCGCGAGGAAGCACCGAAATAGTGAGCGTGTGTAGAGGGGCGAACTGGGGGGGAAAAAAAAGTTTAAACCGTTTTTAAAGTCAGATACTTTGAACATTTCCATTTCTCCTATTCTACAAACGCTAAAATGTAACTTTCATGTACTTTTACCTAAACAAAATATACTAAAATCTACTTTTGATTTTTTTGTTATATTTAAGCCTATAATGTCTGAGCTTGTAAGGAGTAAAGAAATTATAAAGCACAATCACATAAAACTAGATACACAAAACTAAGTCAGTTTTAAACTAAACCTTGTCCTAGTTTCACATCATCACAGCACCTATCCCCCAGAAGCATTGTTGTGAAGATGTGCTGAAGTGGGAATGTCTGAAATGGTAGGAAGTCCTTAAAGAGACAAAGGCCAATGTCAAGGCATTTAGATAGGTTCTATGATGCAAAGTCTAATTTAAAGGTAAAGTTAATCAATGCATTTATTTATTTATTTTATGATTTGTTTTTTATATAAACTGTATTTATTCATGTATAATACAATCTCGAGTATAATACGATAATCATTTTTTAGCTTAAAATGCATATAAAATCTAATTATCATTAACCCGTGTATAATACCCCCCACAGACATACACGCGCGCGCGCTACACACACTTGTTTTTATATCCTTGTGGGGCCCGTCCATTGACTTCCATTCATTTTTTGGTAATTTTATATCCTAACCCTGACCACAAACCCTAAGGCTAACCTCACAGGTACCTTCCTGACCCTAAAACTAACCTAAACTCAATTCACACCTTGGTCCTAAACCTAACTCCCCACCCAAAATCAGCCTCTGAAGTTGTGGGGCCCAGGCTTTGGGCCCCACAAAATGCACCTGGACCCCACGAGGCTGCGTTTTCCTTAAAACGTTTTCCTTGTTAGTGGTTCAGTGAATCCTGGTTGGATTGTGATGAAATCATAAAATCTGTGATATCGCTGCTTTCAGCAGACATGTTGGTTGTAGATGAAGAAGCTGCAGGGAAAACTGCTCAATGGACCTGCAACCTGTCCTGGATGTACACCTGGATGGAGGGATAGAGTTCATGTTTAGCAATTTGTGCAGTATGTTTACTTGCCAAATCAACTGTTTGTTTGTTTGTTTTTTTGTTTGTTTGTTTGTTTGTTTGTTTGTTTGTTTGTTTGTTTGTTTGTT
>NW_013952599.1:839781-840852 GCF_001266775.1 Austrofundulus limnaeus
GAGTTAATGTGAAGACATGAAAAAAACTGAGCAGGATCGATTCTTTAATTTTCTTCACGGTGGCAAACGTTGCTTTGTCCCAGCGTTTTTGGTGTGTTTATGCCATAAAAGCACAAAAACGTTGTTATGTAGTTTCTTTTTTCCCCAGTATTTGAAATCTCATAAAAAAAAATAAAATATGAGCTTTAAGGATTTGCTAATCATTGATTTGAGTTGGTTTTGACATTTTATCACATACAACATTTTCATTTCATTTTGTAAATCTGTGAGGTTAGGGAATAACTTCACCTCACCAGCTTTAGCATCTCTGGAGGATTATTATGAACCCTAATATTACTAATTAATCTAATTTATAAAACTAATTCTGCAAATTACACAAAATAAATCTGACAGATTTACAGCAAGTCATAACACTTATTAAAAAACAAATCCTAGAACTTTTATAATAACTCATGATAATCATTTGGCAACTTGATCGCTGAAAATACCTGTGTAAGTTTAGAATTGTGAGGATATGTTGTCTTGTGTCCTGTGCTCTGTGTCCCTCTGGTGTTTCTCCTGTGTATTACACTTTCATCTCTGCAGTTGTCAGTCCCTTCCTAGTTAACCTACTCACCTGTCAGGAGTTTTGTAATCAGTCCTCAGCTGTTGTTCATTTCTCTTCCCTCCATCTGTGTATATACAGTATTCTTGTTCATCTCCTTCATTCGCCGCTGGTTCATATGGATCACTCCATCGGTCTCTGTCTCCCAGTGTTTCCCTGCGTCCGCGTCTTCCTTTTGCAAGTTTTGCTGCCTTGTCAGCCATTTGTTTTTGGTTTTGTTAAAAAAAAAATTGTATTTTTGAGTTTCCATGTCTGTCTGCTCCTGGGTTCATTCACCCTTAGACCCCGATAGAGATCCTGCTTGAAGAGAGTTCCTGAAAGTGTTTCTGAACATTGTAAATAAAGCTTCTGATTTATTGCCTTTAATTTGCTTTTAAAAATAGTAGACTGTAAACATGACTTCCATAAACACACACACACACACACACACACACACACACACACACACACACACACACACACACACA
>NW_013952599.1:840896-846961 GCF_001266775.1 Austrofundulus limnaeus
GTGTGTGTGTGTGTGTGTGTGTGTGTGTGTGTGTGTGTGTGTGTAAGATTTGCTTCTCAGTAACAGAAGAGCAAAATTTATGTACTAAAAATAAAAACTGTATGACTGTTTCATTATTTGGACTTGTTTAAAACATAACACCAACACATTAGAGCAACAGTGAGTATGGATCTAAGCAGTGCCAGTCTTAAAGAGAAACAAAGTCCGAGCCACCTCTGGTCCTGCTCAGGAAACAAGCTCACCTGAGTATCTTCTGGAGCGCACCCGGGCCCGAGGCAATCTTTAAATGCTGAAATTCAGGGCCTGCACTAAACCAAGGGCACAGTTTACAGCAGAACACCTGAATGTGTTCTGCTGCCCAGGATTACTCCAAAAATAAAAAAAAGGCAAAATAACAAAGGAGCAGCCAGTTGTAAGGGCCGAAGCCCAGCTTGACCACTCCCCTATTCTAACCAGGGAGCTATTTTAGCAAGAATCAAATGAAGCACCACAAACAACCACACTCAAACTGTTGTCCAAAAGAAGGTAAAATTAAATTATTGTCCCAAATAAAGTCATCAGTCCGGGGTTAGGCTAATCATTCCACAGAGTGCCTTCATTCTTGGACCACATATTTCTGTCTTTGTTAAATAAATATTTTCCATAACAAATTTTACGGTCTCACACTCCAGTGTTTATGAGTCTGATTTTAAAAAGGTAAATAAATGTTGATCAGTAAATGTGGTCTGGTACCCTCAACAGGTTAAACAGCGTAGTGGAGGGCAGAAACAGTTATCGCTCTTCCTGTTTCTACCCTTTGTTCTTGCTATATTAACCACGTTTCAACTCTAACACCAGTGTCAGTAGGCCATGTGGTTTAGTAGAATGATGTCACAAGTACAGTATATTTTAGTTAAAAAATATAAATGAAACAATTTTGTAGTTTCTGCCATTCTCAGTAATTTCCATGCCATAAATTGTGCAATTTCTGTATCTACCTGCATTGCCTATGAGMTCCAGCAGATCCATCTAAAGTATATTTACAGAATGTAAATTATGTAACAAGACTAATTTCAGTTTATTTATACAGCACCAACTCACAGCAAACGTCTCAGATCTCTGTATGCAAACATCCACATTGTAAAAAAAAATTAATAATAGCTGTTATCTCTTTATGGAAGTCTGCTGTTTGTGTCAAATCCTCACTTTATTGTCATCTCCTAGGCTGAGCAGCACATCTGCCTCATCACTAACAGGCAGGGAGTCAGAAGAATACAGTCCAGTTTGTTTCCTGATGTTCGTCTGGGACAGGGGTCTGCAACCTGCTGCTCTGGGGCCACATGTGGCTCTTTGGCCCCTCTGCAGTGTCTCTTTGAAAATGTGACCAAACATAACAGAATTTTTTTGTTTTGTTTTTATACTCACAAAAGAAATCAATTTATATGCAAATAGGTGATCAATAGTACTAATACAAAAAGTAAAACATGTTGATTAGTTCATGCTAGCCTGCTGCGTACTCAAATAATCCGACTTCTTTCTCTCAAATCTGTTAGAATTGCATTTAAAGAATTTGAAGACTACATAATAAGAAGAATTAGAAAAAAATATGCCTGAATAGTTCAGTTGTACAATTTTTTATGAAATTCAGTATAAACTATATACAGTATTTGTTCTTGTTTACGTGAATATCGACTTTATTTGTCCTAATGTGTAAAAATATTAAATAATAAAAATATTATTTTTGATTTATAATGACATCTCCACTGGCTGCAAAGATTCCTGAAAAGACCTCAAAAAGGCCCACGGACCACCAGTTGATAATCGCAGTTGTAGCTTGTTTTGCGGCTCTGGACACATTTTATTAGTGAGACAAGTAGGAGAAATGGCTGTTTTTATTGTAAAGGTTGCAGACACTTGGGTTAGTGTCTTATCGATCCTTCACCCCCACCTGACTGATGAAAAAGTCGGATGGAATGTGACATGATGAGCGTTCACTCTGCAGTCACTTGGAAAAACATCAGATATGTATTCRATTTAGAACCACATACTGAAACGGCCTCAGCCTGTGTCAGGTTTGGGAAAAACAGATTTGTCGTGTTCAGACTGTCATAAAAAAATCAGATATGGGTCGCATTTGCCTGCAGTGTGAACGTAGCCTATGATAGGTCAAATGCAGAGCACAAATTTAATTATTGTACGGGAATGTGCACTGATGACAGTTTATAACACGTTCCTCTGCACCATGTAACACCTCGTGGAGTAGTCTGCACCATGTCAACCTTAGGAATCATCACTTGAGTTGTTTTGAGTTAATGTCCTGATCCAAAACCTGTTCCTTCTCTCAGCAAGTATGGAAATGTTCCTTAGATAATAATTCACGTGTTTTATGCTCCTCAACTGTTTGTGTGCCTTGCAAGCTTGTTGTCACGAYGCACTTTTACATCTGCACATGACAAAAATGTAAGAAACGTAACAGTTTCCTTTGAACCTGAGGTGGCTCTAATTATTTTTGAGGCGTGTTAAATGTTTTGTTGAATGAGATTAAATGTGGTTCAGTTTCATTGTTTGGGTTTAAACCACAACTGCTCAAACTCATGAAAACATTGTGTCTAAATGTCCCCTAAGTTCAATTGAATTAAGTCGTATTTCAGTGTATTTAGCATTTCAGTCCTTTGTAATTTGATGCTGTCGACTGAAAAGCTGTGGTGCAAATAGGAAACAGCTGGAGGAACATTTTGCAATTCATCATGTTAAGAAACCTGAAAGGACAGGGTGTAAAAAGAGCATGTTAGAGAGGCTGAATCGCTCAGAAGTGAAGATGTGTGTTATGTTGGATGAGCGAAGGAGAATGAACTCAGACCCGGACGGAGGTAAGAGTTTACAAAAATAAGAATGTGCATTAATAAAAATAAAATAAAGGCTGATGTGGCAGCAAAACAACAAATAACTAGGCAACACAGAGAAAACAACAAAGAACATCCAGCGACGTGTTGAACAAACGAAACAGAATTTATACTGACAGAGAGGATAATGGGCAACAGCTGAGGAAGATACTGATTAGAAAACTACTGACAGGTGAGTGTGACAGGAGGAAATGACAGGTAAACAGCTGAGGGAATAAAGGCTTAATGACAACAAGGGAACACAAGAGGGAGGTAGAACACAAGACCCAAAACCACAGATCCCCACAACGGCCACAGGTTCACCAGTCTTAAAAGAAATAGCTCCATAAAATGTACACATTTAACAATTTAGCTAAATTTACAGCCTCTCTGACAGCACAGAAACTCCATTTTAAAAGTTTCTAATGTTCTTTTAATTGCTACAGATTCTGTTATACATTTGATGTTAGACACGACCATAATATTATGCTCTCTAGGCTAGCCCAAGGTGGTATCAAAGGCTCACTGGATTGGTTCAGGTCTTATCTGACATGAGTTTTTCTGTGAGCCTAGGGAACTCTGTTTCCTCTTCATCCATCTTCACACGTGGAGTTCCCCAAGGATCCATTCTTGGTCCTGTGGTGTAACTGAGTATTTGGAAACGGATGGAGTTGTGCAGTAATGACGTCAGGAAGCTAGCTGCGATGGTCAGGCAGTCTAGAGTAGCAGAGCAGGGTGGTATACGAACGTTCAGACTGTTAATAAACATATCCATGTTTAAACGTTAATGGCTAATCATTACAAACATAACTTGGATACCATGGACAGAGGTGATTGGGCCTTTTCARTTGTGGCTCCTAAAGTGTGAAAACAGTTGCCCCTTCACATCACACAGGTTTCAACTCTTAGTTTTTAACTTTCACCTTAAAATACTTTTTTTTCAAAAGCCTTTAATTCAGCATGAGAGTTGACTTTTCCACTTCTATGGTTTGTGGTTATTCTTATGATCTTGTTTTGTTTTTTTATTATTTGTAAATATGATAAAGTTACCAATTATACCAGCTTTAAATGCTCAACCTGTCAAGAATAAAGTAGTGTTTATTTATTGTATCTTTCCATTTTCAATAATCAAAATCCCAGTTGTGTGTATGTGTTTGTTTTCAATCAAACATACAMGTTCTGCTGTCACATTTATTTGTTTTGATTAAAAAGTCTTTAAAATGAGCACAGTACATAAAGTAACAATGTTGTTGAGTGTGTGCCAAAGACCAGGCTGTCTTTCTCAACAAGGCCACAAAAACAACAGCACACACACACCATCTCTCACACACACACTTCCAGTCACCACACAAGTTCAATTCTGACTACAGACATTATGCACTGGAACTGAAAAGCATGTTACACCATAAACACAAAGTTACAGAACATACATCACATTCACACACAAACTAACTGGTTTAATCATCCTCTCTTATTTGAATTTATTTAGGCAGGTTGGATAACATGAAGGCATTTCCTCACATAACATAAAAGGAAAAAAATGTTCAAAGAATAATGTTAAAAATGTAAATACTTCTGTCATTTTCAGATTTTATTAGTTAATAATGATTCACCTGTTCCCACAAGTTTAAATTTGTATAATAAACTTTTAGGATTTATTGTACTTAAAAACTCCTTCAGTACTTTTAGACAAATTATTTAAATATATGGCTTTAATTACTACCACTTCTATTAAAAACCTGATGGTGTGGGGACTTCTTTGTCACCCTGTCTTCACTTTGGTCATGAAATTCAGCTTATTTTTTCCTAATGTTTTGTACTATATACTAACTATACTGATTGCTGGTATGTAGTATAGTTGGCATGTAGTGTAACAGGCAAATAGTAAAAAGAATGTAACTATAATAGTGTGTAATACACTTCTGCTGTCCCCAGGAGGTGGTCACCTCAGGGTCCGTACATTGTTCTGTCATAAACTGAGTAGTTGTAGGATTGTACTGTAGGAGTTCCAGGCAGTCCGATTCAGTTCTATGTTGTTTGATACATTAATATTTTGATAATAAAACTACACAAATGGGGCAATATCATGTGTTTCTCAGACATATATTTAAATTCTATACCTTAATAAAGTCTCTATGTCACCTTCGGTTGTTAGTAAAATGTCGTTTATATTTTTAAATCAAAAATAAACTTGTCTTCTCATCATTTCCTCTCTCTTTAAGAACCTCCTTCTGTTCTGATCCCGTCACGCCCATTTCAACACGTCATCATAGCCACTGTTTTTAGCCAGTTTCTGCTGCTGATAGCCTGAAGGAGTCGCAGGGCGGGGCAGGGTGTGCGCTGTGATGAAGAAGCTCAGCTTGGAGACACAGCCCAGAGGAGGAGCTGGTCCCAAAAGGTGGTTCTAGTCCCAACCGGTGGTTTTTGCTCCCCTGCCTGGCTGCCTCAGGACACTGCAGGATTTCTCAAACATGCATGAATGAGTCAGAGTAAGACTCTGGACATGTTTTTTATGAGTGTAACATTATAATGTGATATAAAACTCAAAAAGGTTGATTTTACATGATATTGCCCCTTTAAGAGTCCATTATTAATTTTTCAGCAGACCATGTTCATCAGAACTACACTTTGTAACCTTCTAAAACAGTGCAGGAGCTTCAGGGGGCTTCATCTCTTTGTGCCCCCCAACTGGGAACCTAAGGTCCACTTTTTTGCCTGTGTAGGCAGCAGTCTCCGCCAAAAATACATCTAAACCGTAATGACAGGTTTCATGTTTTATGAATAACATGTTGGATGATTTATAAGCATGGTTTGAATTTTACTCCATTTAAAAAGTATTTAAACTTAATGAGTCTGCTGTTTAATGTCTAAAGGAAAGACTGTAAAACTTTGGGATTATTGTTTTTTCTCAAAATCAATACTCAGTGTAAACGTTCTCCTGTTTTTGAGGACAATGACTGATCTTTCAGTACCGTTCACGCCCACGTGGATAAAACGGGGGGTGGGGATGTGCAAAGTCTATCTGCTGACTWAAAGTAAACATGTCAGCTGGTGGCCTCGCGCTGACATCACGGAGGTAACGCACCACTTCATCAGGTCAAACAAAATACAAACATAATAAACACCTTTTCACTGCCTTTGGTGAGATGGAAACACACCCACCCACCCACACACACACACACACACACACACACACACACACAC
>NW_013952599.1:847199-850503 GCF_001266775.1 Austrofundulus limnaeus
ACACACACACACACACACACACACACACACACACACACACACACACACACACACACACACACACACAGGTAGCACGGCAGCTGGTCCATGCAGGTGGAGGTAACTCCAGGCAACAGGAGGAAGAGGAGAAGCTTCATCGCCTCAGCTCCTGATGAGCGTCAGGAACTCGTCGCGGGTTTTGGGGTCTTCCCTGAAGACTCCCAGCATGGTGCTGGTGACAGTTTTACTGTTCATCTTCTGGACGCCTCTCATCACCATACACATGTGTCTGCACAGAGGAAAGAGCTGCGCTTAGAAAAATACAGCAAAACCAGGAAAGTCTCAGTTCGGTGGGTCGACTCGTTTGACAAATCCTCACTGGTCCTGAGACTGCAGGGGGCTTGATTCAAAGAGAGMAGGGACCTTAACGCTTTAGAGGTTGAAATATTTTTAAGAATTTTTCAAAGTCCATTTTTACTGTAATTTATTGCATGAACAGATTTTTTGCTGTTTTCTTTTTGTAGGCCTGATCTTGGGTTTTGTGTTAGAAGTTCTCTTTCCTAACAATTATTTTTAACGTAGGAAAAGCAAATCTTCAGAAGGTAAATGTGGATTGTAGGAAGTAGAAAAAAAGAAAGAAAAGTGTTTCTCTATCAGAAACTAAACCCAAAGTTATGGATGCACGATATATCAGAAATAACATGGGTATCCGTTCGATAAGTAAAACTGGGCTGATATTAAAAGTTTTATACTTCCAGGTTATTTAACTCAGGATGATCCTGAAGCAAATAGAGTCCTGGAGGCTCATTTTGTCTTGTACAATTATTGTTGATGTTTTCCTTTCAGCTGCTCCTGTCTGCAGGGACACAGTGAGTGAACATCATGAAAGATTTGAGTCATAGTTTTGTGCCAGATGCCCTCACTGACACAACCTGGACTCAAACCTGCAGCCTCAGGGTTACAAGTCAGCAGCACTGACCACCAAGGTACAATCAGTATCAGAYGTACTGTATGCTTCTCATGTTTGTGTGCTTGTTGAAAACACGTACGTCGCCTCGATGACAACGCCGACCCCGGTGGGCTGCAGGGCCTCGGTGATTGCCACGGCAATCTGTTTGGTCAACCTCTCCTGAACTGTGGAGGCAGAAGACAGACGGTCAAACAAAGAAAGACAAACAGTCGCAGCAAACAGCAGATCAGGGACACTGATGGAGGAACCATTCAGACCCTGTAAAAAAATTCAGACATTGAATCAATTCTGCACTCTGACTTCAGCTCAGGTGAAAAAGTTGTCACATGTCAAACTCAAGGCCCATGGGCCAAATGTGGCCCACCAGTGTTGTTTTTGTGGCCAGCGAGAGCTTCAAAGATGTATTGTCTTAAAATTATTTTATTCTGCTTTCAAAGTCAGCATTGACCATAAACTACATGTCCCATAATGCATGTTGATTATTTAATTAAATTTATTTTTTTACTGTTATTTAACCAGGCTGCATTCCCTGGCTTGGTTGTGCTGCAGGTGATGCACGGATTTCTTTTTTTTTTTTGCGAAGCGGTGCAGGCTGTGTGTCTTCCTTCTTGATTGAATGAGAGAACGGGAGGAAAAGTTCTGTGCTGATGGAAACTACAGCGCTGCTGCTCCTCCCTCCATAAAAGAGCAGAAACCAGTGGATGAAAGTCAGAAGACATGCRCAGTCAGGTCAGTTTTCCACAATCAGAATAAGATGATCAGATTAAGTGTTTACATGCACGCTGTTTGGATTATCAATCGGCATAAACCACCTCTCTCATTCTGATAACAAATTCATTCGGATCGAGCTGAATCGGGTCAGAATAATCAGAATGGGGTGTTTACATGATGCATTCCTAATGGCCGCTTAATCTGATTACTTATGTCCATGTAAACATAGCTAGTGTTTATAAGAGAACATGTTAAAACACTGTTTCTATGAAGGAAATACCAGGTAGAGTTCAGTTATTGCTTGTTTACAGTACTTAGCTGTAGCAATGAGACAAGAAATGTGATGTTTCGTCTTTAGTCAAAGTTAAACACAAACTGAAAGTTGAGCTAAAGGTTAGTCTATAGTGATTTCACAGCATTTTATGCAAAAGCTCTGCTATAAAATTCAACAGTTTTACATGAGGTAATTAGCAACATCTAGCTGTAGCTCTTCCTGAAGGAATATCCTATTTTTCCCATGAGAATAAGTTAATACAAAACTGATGACACTGCAAAAGTTTTTAAAATAATGCTCGAGTCAGCCTCAAGAAACCTTTAGTGGTTGGAATTGTTGAGATGACACAGATCCATGTTGGTCTTATGTCAACTTGGACAAGATGTTACCTCATCAATCCAGTCAGAACTGAACCGTTTCTCCAATCAGATCATTGGAAGTGCCATCTAAAACAGGTAAGATGTTTATTGTTCATAACMTGTCCACAGAGCCCTACATTTAAAACATCTGAATTCTTAGTGTTAATATTATGCTAGGGGAAATCAGGGCTGAAACAATTCCTTGAATAATTTGAATATTTCAACTACTAAAAATAGTCGAGKCAAATTATCTGCCTCAACGCTTCGATAAAAATACATAAACTATTCAGTGCACTTTTGTCCTGCCAGAATGTTATTTGTGTTACACAACGCCATGTTAGCGCTTTCGCTAACTGTTGATAAGTGTAAGCTAAGTGCTATTTTTAGTAATGGAGGGAGACAAAGAGTCCCAAAACACTTGGGAACATTTTAAACTTAAAATAAAAAAGATAACTCAGCWACATGTTCTCGATATTTCAGCAACTGACAGAAAACACCTCTGGAGTTAACAACATGTATTGTTTACTTTCCTATTGCAATRAATGTTTACCTGAATCTGTGATAATCTGTCATGTTACATCTGTACAAGGAGCTATAATTGAACTGAATATACATAGTGGTACTTGGCAAGGTATTTTTTAACAGTGTGTAGTTGTGTGTTTAAAACAACACTTATTGTGATATAAGAGCACAGAAATCGACTGACAGCTTGAGCTGAAACATTTACATGTATTTGTTGCTGTGTTTCTATCTCCATTTAAATGAGATGCTTGGAGTGAATATTTAAAGTTTAAAAACTTAGTAGTAGTAGTTTGGCACCTCTCCTTGGGCTGCTACCTTATCGTGGTGGAGGGGTTTGAGTGTCCCAATGATCCTAGGAGCTATGCTGTCTGGGGCTTTATGCCCCTGGTAGGGTCACCCATGGCAGACAGGTCCTAGGTGAGGAACCAGACAAAGCGCAGCCCGAAGACCCCTTATGATGTCAAAAAACACGTCCAGCCCCTCTCAAGG
>NW_013952599.1:851517-856436 GCF_001266775.1 Austrofundulus limnaeus
CAATAGGCTATTCTGCTTGAATTGGAATTAAATTTTAAATGTAACTAACGACATAAATTGGTTAGATTAAATTAAACTGGCTATTAATGTTGCTGTATAGCACAGCAATATTAATATGAAGATCTCAAACTAAAAACCAACTTAAATTATGCATTAACTGAAGTTTGGAGACGTTTTAAAATGCTTTTTTTTTCAGAAACACATCTGACAACACTTGCGACGGCTGGGCAGGGGGTCAAAACTATGTAACACAGTTGTTTACATTTTAATTAAAAATATTTGACCAAAGGAAAACCTGAAGCAGGACTAGAGAGATGAATATGATATAGATTTTTATTTCTGTGACTCTACGACCCACAGCAGACATGACATTAACAGCAGTCGTCTGAAGCTGCTAAAAATGATAGATTTTGTTTTCTGGATCTCTGACAGCAGGACTTCAATCTCCGAACTCGTAAAGTTCTTCTATTTTACTTTGCGATGTCTTTTATGAATGGACACTCCCTGGTATGTGGGGCAGGAAACATATATTCTTATATGAAGTTTTTGGGGTGGTAATTAAGTAAATTACCTCTCGCCGTGCACAAGCACCTGATACACATTCATCAGTTTACGCAGCTCATTTACACACTTTTCCTGAAGAAAGAAGAGTTTGTTGAAGCTGACGTGACATGTTTGTACGAACCCTTCCTACGAACAAAAGTAAGAGAAATTTAGGATAAGAATACGAACATGTTCTTGCATGAGGCCCAATGTTCCGACATAATAATAGTCTTAATAAAAATATGAATTTATTTTTACGATTAACAATAAAAGCTACCCTTACAACCAAAGTGGAGGAGGGTGTAGAGCRTGTTTTTCTTCTGTTTGTAACTAAGATAGTAAATTTTAACTCTGCTTTAGTCTTTTTGCCAGGAGTAAAGTGAAATAAGAAGCTTCTCAGTGAAAAAATGGGGAAGCAGAAACAAGTTTGAACCTGCGACAGGAATTGTTTAAATGAATCTGATCAGAGCTTCCAAGCTGAAGGTCATCAAATAAATCTCTACAATGAGTTAATTGTTGTCGTCTCAGCCTCATTATGAAACAGACRCAAAATGTAAAACTACGTATTCTGTTTCAGCAACAAATAGTGTGCAAACATTTCATACCTTGTAGTCGACGACTGTAGATCTCAACAATCCTGAAAGGAAAAGCGGAGAAAACAGCGTCAGTCTTTTGATACAGTTAAGTAATCACAGGCAAAAACTGGTAACCTGACCTGGTTGAGTGTTGAGTTATTTTTTGTGAGAATACCCTGTGTATCATTTCCTTTAGCAAAAAGTAGTATATGCAAGTATACATTAAGTATACTAATCTTAAACTAAAATAAAAGTGTATACTTCAAGTTTACTTTTTATGTACTTATCTGAGATATACTTAACCAAGTTTATGCACTATACTTGACTTGTACTAACAATAAAAAAAGTTACTTAGTCTATAAAGTAAAGTAAAATATACTTAGTCTATACTAATGTTTAAACTTTTGGCCAAGATAAACTTTAGTAGTACACTGAAAGTATATTTTCACACAGACTGGTTTTTTTGTAGCATATTTTAGATTAAACTAAAAGTATACTTAGAAGATTACTTTCAGTATACTTCTGAGTATACTTTTATAAAGTTATTTTGGGCCACTTTAGTCCTAGAAGTATACTTGTTAGTAAACTGCTAGTATACTTATCAGTGTGCATGGTAAATAAAAGTACACAAAGGGAAATACACTTACCTATACTTTAGTATACTTAATGACATGTACTTAAATTGTAATTCTTTGTGGTAAGTTTATAAACTTAAAAAGACATAACAGTATACTAAAAGTATACTTTTTATTAACAAAATGAAGTCCCAATTTAGTATGAACAAGTATTAAATCAGTATACTTTCTAGTACACTACAAATACATGGCGCATAGCATACTTGATAGGCTTAAACTTATACACAAGTGTACTTATTAAAATAAACTTCAAGTATACTACTTTTTGCTAAGGGTTGACATGAGTTTAAACTATTTACTTTTATATTGTTCCTTCTACTGCTCACAGCTTGTGGTGAACAAGGGGAAAAAAGTCTCAATKCTGAATATTTAAATGACATTTTATTAAAGTAAAAGTAATCACAGTGGAGTAYAGTGATGTGTTTAATGAACCTACACATTATAAAACACTGAAAATGACAAAAATATGTATAATAAAAGATTTGGCAAWATAGTAGTTTTCTTTTTCTGTACTGGGTGAATCCTGGTAAAATGATTTCTAAACATTTGATTATACAAGGTCCCAAACAAAAGCATATTATTACCATATAATCATCATATAAATTGTCGACTAAATGCCACAAATAATCGTGATGGAGTTTTATGTTAATTTTGCCCATTAGAATRTACTTTAAGAGATCAGCACTACACTTGCAGTTTGTTAGTTAACCACCGGAACGCCCATGTTCCGTTTGACACATTCGTTTTTTTTTATGGTATTTTAGATCTGGATGTTAAGGGGTTAAATGATCGTTTTTACTCTTATTCAGAGCTACTTTATAAAGATGTATTTTAAATTAAACTGAAATTATGTGTAATTATCTGTGACCGACTAATTTCTGCTGTCTTTTCATGTGTTAAAGTCCCGTCTCGTTGCCTTGGGTTGTTYGTGTGCAGGATCCTCATGAACAGAATAAACACGGCTCTTTTTGAGCGTCACCACACAACAAACCTCAAACGGCCAAATTCAGTCATTTTGCCTTTTTGCATTCCCCGCAGGCGAGCAGAAATGACCAAAACTTCACCTCCAACCTGTTGCTCTTCTCAGTGAGCAAAAAGCTCTTTGGACAAACRTGACTTCACTCATCTCAAAGTAAATGTCACGAAACCAAAGGAGCAGCGTGACGACAGTTTGGACCGACCACACGGGGAGGGAATCATCTTCCAAGAGAAAAGGTTGCAGCTGAGACCTACAGTAACTGCTTCAGGGCTTCAGTGCTTGAACTTTTGTTTTACATTTTTTATTAGCTGTTCTGTTCTCCCATTCTGATATTTGTGTGTGGTGAAAGACATCTGAACCAAAACTAAGRCATGTGCCCCTCTGAACTGTAATACGAAGGAGAGACAACCGAGCCTCTGTTTAAAGGCACCTGCAGCACCGGAGACAACATAAAGATGGCTGGAACTCATCAGTTTTTCAGATATTGAGAATAAAGTTGATGTGGCAGCTGAGTCATTTTCAACACACACTCTGAAGATGACATCTTGTGGTTTGATCAAAGAGACTGCAACTCATTTCTCACCATATATAGTTTAAAAGTCTGACATGAGCAGGGAGTATCAATTTAGAAATGCTGGACCATTAGTTGTCCCTTATCTTAGMGTGTAGAGGGGACTTGCAAAATACACTCTGTCTTGATAGCTTGAAAAACAAATGAGGTGTTGGCTTCCATGTTGGTGTGTGCCTGCATCWAGGCAAAAGAAAGGTCCCAATATGGGATGGGCGATATGGACTAAAAAATGTATCACAATAATTTCTAGGTTTTATCACAGTAATAATACTGTAAGTGACAAAAAATATTTATATCAGCCCAATCTTTTGTATTATAAATACTGTATATCACTACATTCTGTCTTGAGAGCCCTAAAATAGTAGCCACTAAACTACATTAATTAAGTTCAAGTAGTACACCTGTGTTGCAAAACTGACACCTATTAAACAAGTCTGAAATATGAAAACAAAGTTAACATTTATTTAAATGTTTTACACCTTCAAAATGAACTTGGCTTATAAAAATCACAAAGTGGTACAACTGTAAATACGTGATAAAAAAGTAATTATAATTTCAATAAATTCCAACGAACATGTAAAAAACTGAAATCGTTTTTCGTGCAAAGCTTCAGAAATAAGGCTGRCAGGAATMTCTGTATATGCTTTACACCTTCAGATTTTTGGCCAAAAAGACYAACTGTATACGCGGTGGGTTTTATTGTTTTTATTGTGAGATGACAAATTATTACCATGGCCAATTTCTTTGGCAGTATATCACACACAATAACATATCGCCCATCCCTAGTTCCAGTCGAAACCTGGGTGTTCACATAAAAAAAATCCAAGGTATGCACCGCCTTATATATGTAAAGCTTGTGAGCTGGATAACTTGACAAATAAGCAACGAGCCGACTTCCAGTTTGGTGCTTGGCTGCCTCTGGATGTAASCAAGGTCACTATTGAAAATTGGGTCACACACAAACATATACACATCCTTGTACTTCCATCAAACTGAAGCAAGGCTGGKTTATCCGATGAACCTCATGGCTAATCTGTTAGCTTAGCGTTAGCCATTTCATAAATACATAAAGCAGGGTTGCCAATTGTACCGTATTAGCTGGGATTTCTCGTATTTTCAGCCAAATTGAAGGGTTCTATATGGGACACTCTTTTTCCTGTACCCTGAGTTCAACCTGCAGTCAGAGCTATCAAGTTACTGCAGGCAGGAAAACATTTGAATAGTGCCCCAAACTGAAGGGGGACCCAAAGGGACGATACTGTAGTGGCCAAATGCAATGACCATTGAGGGCATTGAAATGACTACTGTCGTACATGCGCTACCCCCTCTGAAATAACAATCTGGCCCTGAACTGAGGACTTTTTATTGATTTCTATTTGTTTTTGTAACTGCATTTATGCCTAACCCAGACATTTTCTCTAACCCTAACCCGAACCAAAACTTAGTTCACACCTTACTATAGGCTTAAATTTTAGTCAGCAAGGTTTTGTACTTGTAAATCAGACTTTGTATTTGTAGATTATGATTTGTAAGTTTTGAATATGTAAATAGGTATGTGTGTGTGTGTAAAATAGATTTGTATCTGTAAAAATAAAGTTTGTATCTGTAAAAATAAA
>NW_013952599.1:856583-862821 GCF_001266775.1 Austrofundulus limnaeus
TGTGTGTGTGTGTGTGTGTGTGTGTGTGTGTAGTTCTGTGTTAGTTCTCTAAGCCTGAAGGTATTGGGGTCAGTGGAATCAGATTCTACACTAGTACACACACAGGTTTAATTAATCAGCTTAAACACACACACACACTCAATCATATTAGTAAAATGGACTCACCTGGCCAGTTTGCTCAGGCCCAGAACTCTCTTGTTGGGAAGGTAACCGATATGCACCTGGACAGGGTGAAACATTTCAAACAGTTAATGAATTAGGAAGTTAGCACTATTGATCCCAGCTCAGCTAAAATATCCAGTCATAATWCTGCACGAGATGATTAAAGMTACAGAATTTAGATTTAAATAAAGYATGTCTAATGTTTTAYAGAGACAGAAAATGTTGGGAATCTGTCAGATTTTTGGTGCAGAAACCRGGAAATGGCAGCAGTCCAATCAGGGGTAATTTAATGCTCAGAGTTTTCTGCTCTGATGAAGATGATTCATGCAAGAAACAAGTGTTCAACAAGTCTAACTAACTCTGGAGGAACTGAGGTGCAGCAGGAAGAAATGGATAAAACTAAACTAAAGCCAGTGGAGTACAGCTCATCATCTTTAAAATAATAAGGGACTTCAGTGTTTTCATCATTTTCACAAGYGTACAAGCTGTCTGCTAGAGGTGAGGGTCAAAGACCGGTGAACACTTCTCAGAATTAAAAGTTGTTGACTGTTTATTTTTGATTCTCTGTATGACCGACATGCTGCTGTTCTCCTGCAGGGCAAATATTGGCTTCATTCAAAAGACAGTTCAGTGAAATGTCAGCACAGACCAGTCTTTCCTCTAGCAGTTCATGAATCACAGGTGAAAAAATGAAGCGAGTCGAGMAGAACCAAATGAGGCGGAGCAGAACTCTGCTGGTCTGAAGCAGAGCCCGGTGATTTACACCTGTGTCAAACATCTCCCTCGTGTCATTTTACTAATTATAATGTATGAACTCAATTTTGGTGATTCTCTTTGTCGCTAACTATTTTTTATTTTCATTTTAATTACTTGAAAACTTGACAAAAGTAAAAAATATATATATATAACAATGTCATGGTGTCCTATCTCTACCCTGAGGTAGGATGTGTCCAAGTCCAACACACAGAGAGGTCTCTGATCCAGCTTTGTTAGCGTCGGCAGTAAAAAGACAACGTTAACGCAATGTCTCACAGTTTTTCTGTATGTTTTTGTCGGGGTAGAATCTCGAATGTCTCGCTTGTGAAAATGTTGAAATCAGTGAATGATCTCTGTCACTTGTTATTTTGACACAATTTCCAAAGCTTTTGAGGTGAAAATAACCACGTCTTCTGGTTCAAGTGGTACTGCTGTTGCTCAATAAAGAGAGAACTCTGAAACAGGCTGGTTGAACAGCAAGAATCTTTATTTTGCAGTCCAGGAGATTACAGCCAAAAACCAAATTATGGCCTTCAATGCCAAATGATTCACCAAGTAAGAAAGATGGAGAATGAAGGCTAAGGGTGGGGGCGTACAAGGCTCCTTTATAGGCTTCACCGATGTACCATGAATTTTGTCACGATATACCTTCTTCCTAATATGGTAATATGTGCCGAGCTCTGAAGCTGGAAAAACCAAGAGACATCACATCTKTGCATTCCTGAGAAGAGGCCCCCCACTCTTGAACACTACACTTTCTTTCAGACAACCTTCAGAGGAATAAAGCATGGTGCCTGTCCAATGACACTGGGGAAAAAATTGTTTGTCCTAACTGTGACTGGCAGAGTTCTTCAGTGTGGGCGGAGTTTGTCTTGATCGTGATTGGCAGAATTTGAATGTAGGCGGAGGTTATTGAGTGGGCAGAGTTTGGCAATTGGTGAGGTTGACTTGTCTTGTTGGGCAAGTTAAAGGATGAACAGTAAAAGTATTATGAACATGTATAATTTATTCRCTTCAAATTTGGTGCAGATAGCACCTTCCTGTCTCGAGTTCTGACTAAATATTTATCAACATAAAGGTGCTTTCTGGCCATTTTGACGGAGCTACACATCCCCTGAGCCGGCCCAGGCTTCATCAAACCCTACGCAAAACAGTTAATATGACCAGTCGAGTCCTGGACAAACTTCTCCCACAAAAACAAGAAACTCCCACTTAGTGACTTTAGAGACCCCCTTCGCCTACCAGGGGCTGATGCCTCAGACAACATATCCTCCAGGATCACAGGTGTACTCCAGCCCTTGCACCACATTAAGGTGGTGATTCTGTGGAGGGGCCAGTAGATGACAGACTGCTTTAATTACTCTAAAGCCATTCACCAGCTACCTAAAATACTTTATTTATCATTGTTTAATCGGGCAAATTCCATTGAGATCTCAGCTCTATTTTTCAAGGGCRGCCTGGGGGCAACCTATCATACATGTTTTTATATTGTGGGGGAAACCGGAGTACMCAGAGAAAACCCACACAAGCACGAGGAGAACCTGCGAACTCCACACAGAAAGACCCCCAGGTCCAAACCGGGGATYGAACCCAGGACCTTCTTGCTGTGAGGCGTCGGTGCTAACCACTGAGCCATTGCGCTGATGAATGGACATATTAAAAAAAAATCAGTTTTACCCTTTTTATGAGTTCAGTTTTTTAACATCTCAGTGCTCCGTCAAAACAAAACACACTTCTCCTTAAATCAGGTCTTATGAAAGGCTGTAGTGTTAAAAAGTGATGAGCATCAGATCAATGGCTGAGATTCACACATTACTAGAGCCACAATATAAAGTCATCTAACAGTGATGAGAGCTGCAGATGAGAGCAGGGCAGGAGAGGAGGACGTGGAGATGGCAGAGTGATGCTCACTGCTGTGGATGGCTGGAGGCTTCAACACACAAGTGCACTTCTCTCAAATGTCAGCAGCAAATTGTTGACTGAAAAAGAGAAAGGGCAGCAGCAACAAGCATGCAACGATCTCTTTTTATTTCCTTGCTTTTTTTTCTTCTTTGCTGCAGTGGCGTGATATACCGACATCAAACAGACCGACTGTGGCGTCTGCTGCTTCTGTATATTCATGCTGAGAGATGACGGGGCTGGTGGTCAGGCTGTTTCAGCTACAGTGGCTTAAGAACGTCTCTGTGTGTAAAACCAGGGCATAGTAAACGAAGACAGAAGAGCGTTCAGCAAAAGATGATTGTGATTTATGTGACAGTGTTGAGGGTTCATAAACTGCTGTTAAAAGGCTTTGTGGACGTCAAATATAGAATCCAGTTTGTTGAGGAACACAACTACGTCACCCAGAATCCAGATGGAGAAAGGTGAGCCCTCAGCTGATTGCATCATCAGGAACTGGACCCACCAGCTGAACAGGAAACTGGACCGGGCCTGACCCTCTGCACTGATGAACTTTGTGTTGAAGCACATCAAATCATCCCTGCTTACAGAGTTATCACATCCCTACAGACTGACATGGCCCTCAGGAGAGCAGAGAAGRTGGATCCTGAGATCCAGCAGAACGCGTACAGTCTGGAGGTCAGATGTTGGGAACAGAGGGAGATTTATTAATTTATTTAAATTTATTATTTTTCTGATAATCAGCAGGAAGAATGTATACATTCCTATTACTGACTGCCTGAAGTAATGAAAAATGAACTGATTTCTTGTACGATCCAGGTAAAGGAGGTGTCTGTAGTGTTAGTCTTATACATAGTCACGTGAAGTGAGTTTGTCTTTTTAGTTTGAGACACAAAAAGGGGGAGTCTCCAGTTTATACATGGCAACAAGAGACAATACAACCGTGTGGTTTCAGAGAATTCAAGTTATTTGCTTTTTGATTTTTTGCTGTGGAGCTTGGATAACGGTTGTAGGGTTTCTACATGTTTTTCTCACTAACTCTGCAGCACCAGAGTGGCTTCACTTGAATATTGTCCAATACTTGCTCCTGCTGACTGGTTCCTCATGTCAAGCCCTGGCCTTCCTCCTTTGTGACTCCTTTGGAACCTCCTTGTGTAAAAACGACCTCCATAAAGACGACACCAAACATCCTGCCACTCTCCACTTCATTCCCCTCACACTTCTGTGCCACTCGCCCTGGAATCCCCTGTTATCACCCTCAAATCGTGTAGAAGGAAAACGAGTAAAGAACAAACTAATCCTACTTCAAACAAACCTTTTCCTTCATTTTACAACCCAGACTCCCTCTGCTCTCCTTGTCTGCAGTTCGTATGGCATCTCTCATTATTAAACACTTACCTTCACTCCTTTGTTTTGACTCGTCTCTCAGTCTGCACTCTGGTATCTTAGYACTGAGAGTGTGGTAACGGACCCTCCTGCTGCCTCATGGCTCATTCAGATTGATTTGAATTCTTAATCATTGTATGTAATCATTTATTTTATTTTTAATAAAAGCTCCATTTCAAGCACTTAAATCAGATAGAGCAACTTCTGTCTGGTTTCTTCTTCAGGGTAAGTCTTCCTTGTTTTAAATCTGCTGAGTTTCTGTATCTGTGCAGACAACCAATGCACAAGCTGAGGTAGGGTTGCCTCGCCTCCAGTCACTATTCTTGCTTAGCCTCAAGAAGGAGAGATGGGGGGGACCAAGGCTCCCTGGAGACAAAGACCCTGACCTGCAGGCCAAGTTAGCCTCTCTTTGGCTAAATACACTTGATCTGCAGATTCTCCTTCTCAGGTTTAAAGGCTACAGAAGAGGAGAATCTGCAGATCCTCCTCTTTGTAGCCTTTAAACAGTTTTCAGGTTTGAACCCTGCTGGTTTGGTAAGCTTGAAGAGTTTTCCTCTGGTGATTTGAAGAGTGCACATTCAGCTGGAGGGAGTCGGTAGGTAGGAGGAGGAGCTACAGGAGCGATCAACTGAGTTTTGATGGATAAAAGGGCTCTAGATTGGTGGGACCTTAGAATTGTGCATCCCCTTACTTTTTATGTTTTACAGCCAAACAGCCAGAGTTTATGGAAATCATTTAACCTCCTAGGACCTGGCACTATGTGGACAAAAATGCAATTCAACAACTTGGGTCTTAGGAGGTTATAGTTTGCAACAGTTCTTTAGACTTCCTGAAAGTTTTTCTTTATTTTTTGAGGTGAACAGCCATGTCTTCATGGGTTTAGCAGTTGTACCGTTCTTGATCCAGTTCTGGATGTTGGACTGAACAGAGCTCTGCGAGATGTTTAAAACTTGAAACATCTGTTTTACAACCTAACCCTGTTTTGAAACCTCACAACAACACAATCCCTGGCCTTTCTGGTGTGTGCCTTGGTCTTCATGATGCTGTTTGATCCCTGATGTTTTGTAACAAACTTCACAGAACTGCTGGATTCATACTGAGATTAAATTACACACAGGTTAACAAGATTAAAGGACTAAGCGTGCTGAAAACTAATGCACATCCCAGGTTTCAGATTTTTACTTGTAAAATATTTTAAAAAAAGAAAACTAGCTAAAAACTTTGAAGTTATTCACAACTTTGTGTTGGTTTGACATAAAATCTCAGTGAAATAAGGGCATGGTTCAAAAATAACAACGTAGAACATATTTGTGTCGAGGTTTAAGTTATAATAAAGAATTTTTGTCATCTGATTTAATGACTCAACTTTTCTACTTATTTTAAAGATGGTTAGTTCAGCAGCAGTGAGGTCTGTAGAGATCAGCCTTGTTTCCATCCAATTTTAATGTGAATTTGGTGCAAACTTTTAAAATGTCATAAAAAAAGAGAGAATCAGACGTGTTTCCATCAACTGGTTTGGAGTGAATTAACCAACACAAAGTGTAATTACATCAAACACTGCAGTAAACCAGAGGTAAACTCAGGGCAATGTAAAGAAGTAATCAGGAATGTGTAGCTACTATCAAGAAAGCTGTAATTATTCTGTCATATCAAATAGTTTTGATGATGTTCCACACAGTCTGAAGACGTAGAGAAAGAAATCCAATAGATCTTTTGCACATCTCAGTCATAACACATGGATACACATGGTCGTCGTGCATTCACTGGAAGTAAGGGGGATCATTTACTGTACGAGTCGTGTGTTTACTTTCCTTCCAATGATAGCAATGGGGAAGAGTGATTTTTGTAGTGTGTTCTAGACCAGTGTTTCCCAAAGTTGGGATCGGGACACAAAATGGGGCCCTGAAAAATCAAGGTGGGGTCCTGAAAAGATTTTCAGAATTGCATTTTTGCCTTAGTTGACACAAAGGAGTGAAGTTAGTGTATTTAAAATGGATAAATGTGGTATAAAAATATTGTTACTATGCCCATGTTT
>NW_013952599.1:863112-868171 GCF_001266775.1 Austrofundulus limnaeus
TAAAGGGTAATAAAATAATTGCTGATGTAATATTTTCCCAATAACTATTACAAAAACACAAAATAAGTATAAGTAAGTATTTATATTTGTGTACAAGCTGTTTAGATTGTCAAAAAGCCTGTGTTTTTAGGGTTATTAACWAAGTTTGTGTMCTCAGACCAGTAATATTTGGGGTCACAAGTATTTTGTGGGTCAGAAGATAAAAAGTTTGGGAACTACTGTTCTAGACAATGTGACAGAGTAAAAGGTAAAAGAGAAGATTGCTCCTTTTACAAATATCCTCTAAAGTCGAGCAAAGCTGCTACAAGAAGAAAGCTATGGCTGGGTCACGACTTCACTCTGACAAAACACAGTAAAGTGTGGAATCATAAATAAATAATAAACACCAAATCAGTCTAAAGTTCAGTAAGTTTTGATGCGAGAAGTTCTTTGGCATTGACACAAACGTTTGAATCTGACTCTTGAGTCAAAAGTTTGTTGAAAACAAGACAAGAACAACTAACTTACCCTGCTGGGCATTCACAAAAGGCCAGAGGGGTTTCACCACTTTAATCAGCACAATGAACACCGCATAGTTCTGTTGCTTCATGCTTGCTTTGACTTTAGCATGCATGACAACAGCACCACAAACACCAACAATCTGAACGTGGCCATCTTTGGAAAACACATTCGCTCTCTCTGACTTCAAAGTGTTTCAGCGATTGTCTTCTTTAACACGGTGGCCCCCCCTCTACAGCTGCTTTACAATGGCATCCTCTCAGATCCACGGCACACTTTTCAGGGATTTTTACCATTGGTTKTCCACAATTTTCAGAAACCACGCATCGACATTACAAATTGCCATCATCACCTCGCTCTTTCAAATTACATTCCCCCAGGAACGATAACTGTGGTGGCATTTCACCATCCAATCAGAACGTTCGTTTCATGCGTGCTTTGTAATGTGCAAAAAGAGTATTCTCTTTATGTTACAGGAATATCCTGGAAGACGCCGACAGCGGGAGGAGGGTGCAGCTGCAGCCACRGGAACRATCAACCATGTGAGGCAAATGTTCACTAAGTCAGAACCTATTTGACAAATGTGTTTCCAACTCCCCTTTTGCGCATTAACTATTTTTCAGAAAATCCAAAAGCCACCACAAGCAAGCAAAAAAATTTTTTTTTATTTTGTGAAACTGAGAAAGTTTTTGCGAATTTTGCCGTTTCCATCCAGCTTTCCTAATACAATACTTGAGACGATGAGACGACATCTTTCCTAACCTCAAACTAAACGACAGCCTGTAATAAAGTGCTCTGACACAGCTGACACTGAAACAGCTCATCAGGGACGAGCAGCAGCTACCTGCACTCCAGCTGATCAGCAGTGGAGGAGGATCCAGCCGGAGTGAGAGGCTGCTGACAGCGAGGGTTATTGACACACACACACAGAGGAAGTGGTGTTTGTGTGATTCCCTGCTGTCATCAGAGTCCATTTACACCAACGGAAAAAGATCAGCTGCAGGCGCCTTTTGTTTTAAAGACGTGCACCTGCAGGGGAAAACAGAGGGATGGAAAGAAAAGGCCGAACCAGAGAGGAGGAAGATGAGGAGGAGGAGGAGTAATGACGTGAAAGCAGCAGAGAGGGGGGCTGAAGACAAACAGATCTCAGCTAATCTGATTGTTTCTCTGCTGCTCAGACCGCCGGCCTCCAGACAAACACCAGGAATTGGTTTTTAAGATCCACATCTGCTGGCGTGTTTCTGACAAGATTCTGTTCATCAAATGAACCCAAAATAAGGACGGCTAACACAGCTGCAAGGAAGTGATGTGTTGATTTATACAACCCTTGTACCTGGAACATGAAGGGTTTGTTCACAGACAGGTGAAGCCCTCTGCCATTTTAATGAAGTTTCAGAGCATTAAAGACAAAGAACAGAACATGAAGCTGCAACCTGTGGCTCAAAGGTCCTTCAGCTCTGCCTCGCTGCAGCTTTTGTTCGAGCTTTATAACGTAAAACATGCCAGAGTGTTGCTTTGTCTCATTCATGTATGTTTGATAAATCCTTTGAATCTCCTGTGGTAGCCATGTGGAGCTGCCTAAACAGTTACTGATACAACGCACCGCCTATTGCACAAAGCTCCTCCTCCTTTATTTTTGATGYATACATTTTCATAACRACTGAAGGTACCATACTTACTCAATTGTGGTAAAGAATGGAACTATGTTCCTGGGAAAGACGTAACCCTCCCCCAACACTTTAATGTTCGGGACCAAGTGCCCAGTGAGCCGTGAGGCTGTATATTACACAGAGGGTTTTTGAAAATCATGACCCATTTTATACGTACGGCTTGAAAAACTGTAGGCTGCGTACGTTACTTCATCGTCCACACTTCTGCAGCCGCCCCCACTGAGACTAGCCTTGGATATTTTCTGTCATAAGGAGAGCTGCAGTGTACGGAAGCCGAGAGTGGCCGTTTTCTGCATATAATTATTTTTCATGGTTTTGTCGCGATTTCGACAAATTAAGTTGTTATCACGAAATAACGAGGATGKTTTTTTCAGATGAGTTAATTTTCAGATGGTTTTTCTCTTGAGTATCATTCAGTAACCACATTTCTGGGGGAAACCCTGAAAAAAAAAACCATATTGATCGCAGACAAATCAAYATCATGTCATAATGAAGCTGGTAATTTACACCCTCAGCGTTCTGCTCAGACAGGASGTGTCTCGTGTTCGAGCGTGTCGGCCTCACCCGTCCAAAGATGGGCACCAGGTGGTGTTCACACATGGAGAACATGTCGATGTCTTTGACAATCACCATCTCGTCGTGGTCTTCATCGAAGATGGCATCGTTCAATACGTCTGTGGTGGAAACAAACAAGGAACACATGAGTGAAGGAAAACAAGAACAAGAAAAGATTTTTACGGTATTGAGTTTTTGACTTTACAAGAATGTAATTTATACACATTTATACACATTAATACACTTTTCACGTGTGTTTCACAGGCTAATATTGCTTTAGTTGTGTTTTCTGTTGAAGTTAAGCTCTGAATATTCATGTGACTTTGCTTCAAACCTGAGTTCATGTTGAAAACAGACGGACGTCAGTTTCACCTCCACTGTCGTTCTCTTTATCGTGAACTCCTGTGTTTCTCTGTGGCGAACACCGCAGTCTAATTATAGCTCAGTTTTTACCTTCCTGCTGTTGCTTTATTGCATTTTTTGGTTGCCAGGCTTCAATAAACCACTTTATCAGTTAGTGACGAAACAGACGAGTCTCGTTATCACGGCAGCACTTTTTAATTTCCTGACTGGCTATCTGTT
The DNA here is from genome assembly GCF_001266775.1 of Austrofundulus limnaeus. Taxonomy (NCBI): domain Eukaryota; kingdom Metazoa; phylum Chordata; class Actinopteri; order Cyprinodontiformes; family Rivulidae; genus Austrofundulus; species Austrofundulus limnaeus. Next base: position 866,418 of record NW_013952599.1, read on the forward strand.
TGAGGGAGAGGGCAGCAGAAGAGAAAAACAGAAAACACCAACTTGTTGCTTCAGTTTCCTCAGTTTTCTTTATGCCTGGAAACAGAACGACACATTTGATGTGCTTCAGCATCAACCCTGGTTTTATTCACACACCTGTTTTGCTTAATTAATTATGATGACCTTTAAACTGAACTTAATCTATGGATTTTTTTTCCCCTGGCACCATTTCTTTATTCTGTGTGAAACTATCTTTAATTCAAAGTAGAGACTCTCACAGGTTCAAGGAGAACCAGATGAATGTCGTGGAGCAGCTCAGTCMAAACCCAGCTTCAGCTGTGTGTTCAGGCCCTGTCCTGCAGGAAGCTGGACCAGACTCAGATCTCTGGAAGACTCCAACAAAGTCCTCAGAGTTTGTCTGGTTTCTGCTCCATCCATGTTTCCTTTAACTCCAACTAGTTTCCAGTCCCCGCAGCATGGTGCAAAAACCTCATTTTTTGAGTAAAAGTACAACAATTTGTTTTTTGAGTGTACTCTAATGGAATTTTGGGCCTTTTATTCATTTATTTTTTATGCTTTTACTGCATTTAAATTCTAGTTGAGTGAAAAAATGAACCCAAGCTCAACCTAAATTAATATTTGGGGCATACATTCTTCTTTTTGCTATCTTGATTTCTTTAAAACAWAATATAAGAATGTTTATGGCATTAGTAAAATATAATAAAAGATCTCTAAACAAATCTTTTTATTAATTTAATCAATAAATTGTTTTCCCTCTCAGTAGCCTCTTAAAGTGAGCACTGCAGGCGTCATGCTGACATCAATTACGTAGCTTCTGCAGAAGACTCTTTATTGTATCTGCTTTATGCCAACGGTTGGATTTCCTCGCTGAGATTAAACAATTATTTTTATTCTATTCTATGTTCAGTTTTGTACTTCACAACAAAACAAAACTCATGTGGATAAAGTGGGCCTTTAGGACTGCACTATCAAAGAGGTAACTGGGTAAGTTTCACTATCAAGACAAGAGTAAGACCTCAGGCAGCACTTTGTGGCTGCTGATAACGTTATCAGAAAATGATGTGGGAACTTTGCAGCAACACTAGAAGAGTCTGACAGGAACAAATACCTTTTTTTAAATCTAAACTTAAGTTTGATAATCAAATCAGAGCAGTGKTGAATTGAGCTATTTTTCAGTAGAAGCAGCTGAGAATTTGATCCACTCTGTCACCACTCAGATGAATTATTGTAGTATACAGTATATTAGTGCTGTTTTAGCCTTAATGCACTGCCTGTAAATGTATTTTTAYATTCTTTTATTTAATTTTTAAGTCTTAAATTCTCTCGCTCACTCTTCACCAGATGCTACACCTGATACCCCTCATGTTGTCTCATGTTGACAAGCTTGCAACATGTTGGTTTTTAGTGTAATTTTAGCTTATTTTAATTGATTTTATGTGTTTATTTTTATTACAAGGCTGTTTTGCTTTGCCTTTTAGGCTTTTCATTAGGTATTCTGAATGCTGTTGTGTTTTATTGACTGTACCAGCAGCACTTCGGCTTTTAAAGTGCTTCATAAATATAATAAACTGCTGAGGCAGAAGGGGGATGCAGCTTGAAGGTTTGTCTGGAATTTAGGAAATATTRTTACCTATTAGCCTCCGCCAAAGGTGTAGTGCAACTAGATACCGCATATAAGACCCCCGCACATACATACACAAAGCATCAATGCACAAGAATTCAGAACTCACCAGGACAGATTTATTGGTTTGGGT
>NW_013952599.1:870206-871439 GCF_001266775.1 Austrofundulus limnaeus
TGTGTGTGTGTGTGTGTGTGTGTGTGTGTGTGTGTGTGTGTGTGTGTGGTGGAGAAGATTGGTGGGCCCGATGGATGGCCCTTCCTCTACACATCTACATTCCTGTCAAATTTCAAAGAGATCAGTGCAGCTGTATTTGTTCTACGACTGACCAAAAATCACTGGAAAAAAAACAAAAACAAATAAATAAATAAACAGTATGAAAACAATATGACCCCTGCTTCACATTCTGGGGTCATGATTGTGTTTTTGCCCATCTATGTGTGTGCCTGTCTGTTAGTGTTATGGCTGCAGTGGTGCAYAGTTTGCAGCCGTTCGTTTGTGCCCCAATTTCTACAGCATCTGTTCTGCTCAGGTCCACTCCGGTGCGAAGCACAGAGGAGGTCCGAGCAGCGTGGGCAGGAAGTGTGAGATTGTGCGATAGATCCATTGATAAATGTGGAAGTTAGAGCAAAATAATTAATTCTGTGGAAAACTTCATTGTCTTTTTGAAACTTCTGATGAAGAGGGTGATATTCAGCTGGTGTTTGTCAGGTAATGACAGCGTTACTCAGTGTTAACGTTCAATAGATCTGTTGTGTGTGTGGGGGGTGGGGGTGGGGGGTATGAAAGAGAACACACTAAGTAACACGTTCTGAATGAAGCAGGAAACATGGCCATGAATGACGGCACAAACGTCCCTTCATTCATTCTTGTTCAAAMGGCTCCGTGGAAAAAGTTTCAGATCATTTTAAATGATGAATCAACCTGTAACACAATCAGGGACGTCTCTGGTCAGCTCTAAATTCATTACGCTGAAAGACAACAAGTTTAAATGTGCAGTCTGGGTCAAACCTAACCAGGAACAGCAGGTCCTGCAGCAGCTAGTCTGGTTGTGACATCATGAAGTCCACTTGGGTTCACAGACCTGATCGGGTCTTATTGTCCTGGGTCCAGCACTCACCCCTGGTGTAATTAAAGTTCTGTTTGTTCTCCTGCCACCTTTCTTGYCTGGGATTTAAACTAAAACCATCTCATGTAGAGAAACGATGCTGCTGTACCTGCTACAGTATGTTATTAATATTATTGAGATATTAAAGAGCTCACTTTGTTTAAAGTGAAGTTCAGGGAAGAGGTTATTAATGAAGAATATCTAACCTGTTGCACATAGCATTTTTTGGTTGGTTGGTTGGTTGGTTGGTAGGTAGGTAGGTAGGTAGGTAGGTAGGTAGGTAGGTAGGTAGGTAGGTAGGT
>NW_013952599.1:871449-874013 GCF_001266775.1 Austrofundulus limnaeus
CTGTTTTGAAGCCTGCCACAGTCTGTGGAGCCATAAGATGAGAGGGCAAGGTAACCCACAGCAAAAGCATGGCACATTGACTAAAAAGAATTCAGTAAAAATGTGTAAAAAGGTTTTTAGACCAGCTTTGAAGCCTGCCACGGTTTGTGGAGCCCTCAGATGAGGAGGGAAGGTAGCCTATTCCACAGGCGAGGAGTAGCACAGGAAAAGGCCCAGTCACCAATAGTGCGGGTGCGTGTCTTGGGAATTTGCAGAAGATTTGTATTTGAGGAGCGGAGGGTACGTGAGGGACAGTAAGGAGCGAGGAGATCTAGTAAATAAGATGGCGCTTTTCCATGCAGACAGTGATACGTGAGAAGAATGATTTTGTAGTTTATCCTAGCAGAAACAAGTAGCCAGTGAAGTGAACAAAGAACAGGGGTAATATGTTCAAATGTGCGTACCCTCATCAGAATCCTGGCAGCACTATTCTGAACATGTTGTAATTTTTGTATATTCTTCACAGGAGTTCCAATGAGGAGAGCATTCCAGTAATCAAGTCTGGAAGAGACAACGGCATGGACAAGTTTTTCTGCATCAGTGAGAGAAAGTGTAGATCAAAGTTTTGCAATGTTTCGTAGGTGGAAAAATGAAATTTTACAAATATGCTTAATATGATTTTCAAAGGTTAGGTGTGGGTCAAAGATAACACCAAGATTGGTGACTGTATTARAAAGTGGAACGTTCAGGYCAGAGAAAGCAATACTCAAAACTTTCCTTTGCTGAATTTGATGTGAGGTGCCAATTTGAATAACTTCTGTTTTTGAGCTATTAAGGTGGAGRACGTTTTGTTGCATCCATGCCTTTTTCTTCTCCGGACACAATGAAAGTGTGGAAAGAGAGGAAAATGGAGTGTCAGATACATCGCTACCTAACTTAAGATACAACTGAGTGTCATCAGCATAGCAATGAAATGATACCCCATAGCTGCTGATGATACGCCCAAGTGGTACAATATWTAAATTAAAAAGAAGKGGTCCCAAGACTGATCCTTGGGGCACACCACACGAAACAAAGTGAGACTTTGATCTGGCACGCCCAATGGAGACAAATTCAGATCTGTTTGTTAAATAGGATCGGAACCACTCACATCTTATCCACCACATCTTATCTACCATAAACGACAACAAGTATCTCCTGCTGTTCTGTAGAGACTGTTTTCAACACCATAAAGTTTGAATTTTCATGAAATTAATTGGATATGGATAAATTAYGCATGGAGCTGTTTTAGCAAGCAGAGCGGAATATCCAACTACAACTTTAGTTTATAATCTTAGCATAGGAAATGTGTGTTTGAGAGATTTTTCTTTATTTTAACAATAATTTTGGCAATAAATCTTATAGTGTTAGAAAGTTGGTTAATTTCCATATTTGTAAGGAACATGCATTTGTGGGATGAGCAGTAGAGCTATGTGAGTCGCATACATGAAAAAAATTGCCAAATCTTCTCTGTCGAACGGCTTGTGTTGCTGTTGTTATTGACATCAGGTGCTAGAAGGCATCCCAGTTGTTTAAGCCAGGAAGCATTGTTAAACAGAAATAATCTAACAAACACACATTTCATTATTGTTAAAGCTAAGCATATTACATACACTCTGTGAGACTATTATCACTATAAAGGTCATACATAAGGTTTGCATTGAGAGTTCTTGTGTGATCTGTTGGTGCTCAAAGTATGTTCTGGGGATGACTCTCAGCTACTACTAGCCCTACTTTTAACTCAATTACATGTAAAAGTGACAGTTACAGGCATTTCTTCTTCTTCTTCTTCTTTTTTGCTAAGATCTGTTAGCAGTTTTTAAAAAGTGACAGTGACATAAAATTTTGATAATTAATATAAATGCATTTTTTGGAATACATCACAAATTGCAAAAGGATTTTACACCACTGAATGAGACCAGAGTGTTACTACAGCAACAAACAGCAGACTGTAAAGACGAAAAGATGTTTTCAGTCACTATTGAACAGAGATGAAGAGTCAGAGTTCAAATGATAGAAAACTCCAGGGAGTTCCATTTCTTTAAGAGTTTCACTTTGATGTCATTTCCTGTTTCTATTTGGCTGAGCCAAGTTCAAAAGAAAATCTTTCAGTTATGTGACAAAATGGGTAAAATTGTGTGTATTATGTCAAGTTTCTTAAATATTAACGAGTTTTCTTTGACTTTTTGTATTTTAAGGATATGCATGTCACTTTAAATCATATCAACTCTAAGTTTAAAATGTCTAGAAGACTAGTGTGTTATTATTTTATATTTGGATCTGTCCAATATAAGAGAAAATGTTCCTAATTATTCTCAGTGATACACGAGTGAAATGCATTGTTAAAAACAAACTTCAAAATTTTATTTTAAAACTGAAGTATTTGAAAGCACATACACCAGTACTTTAAGTAATTTGACAGAAATACTTTTACTTTTATTTGAGTTATATTTGATCAATAGCATCCGTACTTTGACTCAAGTAAGCTAAGTACTTTGTACACTGCAAATACACACACACACACACACACACACACACACACACAC
>NW_013952599.1:874238-886117 GCF_001266775.1 Austrofundulus limnaeus
ACACACACACACACACACACACACACACACACACACACACACACACACACGTAAAAACATCAGCACCTCCAGCAGCAGGTGATTATTGCTCATTTTTAGCTCATTTAAGATAAACTTTAACAATAAAGACATAAAATATACAAATTTCTCTAAAGTCTGCCATTTTCTTTTTCATGAACATTTATTATCCCTAAAACATCTAAAGAAAATGAACTATTAGACAATAAGTCCCTTTCTAGATGTAAAATCTAACAGAAACCCTTGTCTTGTTTCACATAGACCTGGCTCTCCCCCTGCTGTGGTTCTKCTCGTCATGTGGTCCACAACAAGAGGATTTGAAGCTCAGGTTGTGATGAAAGCTAGAACCTGTGACCTGCACGAGCAAAAACACGTGAAGCCCCCCCACCCCCGAACAAACCATGTGCCACTTTCCTTTAAAAAAATGCTTTAACTTCCCACAAATCTGCACTCATCAATCTGTGTTTGTGGTCGTTGTTCCTGTTCAACAAGTCAGAGGGGGAGGCTCCTCTGGGAGCCTATCAGGAGACAGCTGGAGCACCACCACCACCTCTGCTGTCTGCACCATCATTAGCTTCAGTCCAGAGCCAAGAGGGGCTGCAGGTTAATGCAACCAAGTGTTCTCGTAACAATCTGGATTTGAACCCCCACCCCTCACTGCATTCCTTTATTCCTCAGCTTCACGACGCACACAACAATCCTCATGACATCAAAACTACGTCCAGATGCAGCTCTGGAGGGGGCAGATCCTCCGCTCCAGCCACTCCAAAGCCTCGTAAAAATGGGAGAACCAGCCCACGTGGACCCAACGACCCCAGGTTTTTTTTCTCAACATGACACAGCACAAGCAAAGCAGTGAGAGGAGAAAAGTCATCATGCAAAAAAAAAAAAAAAAAAAAACGACTCAACTCAGAAAAAATGGTGGACTTCTTGATGTGGATTTCATTTGGAGGATCAAAGTCCACAAAAAGACTTTGTGTCCTAAGTCTGACACCACTCTTCAGTTACTGCATCAAGAAGCTTTAATGTTTTGTTTATTTTATTTAAATCATTTATAGGATAAACATATTGCAGCCAAAAAAAGGTATACATTAATTCAGCCTGGATTTGCATTTTAGTCAGATTTATCTACAATCATGCAAACAAGATGCTGATATTCTGATACTTTTACTTTCTTTTAAGTTTATTCTGTGCTACGTAACAAAACATATTCGTTCTGCATTCATTCATTTAGTCTCTCAATGGAAAAAATGACAATTAAAAACAGTAAAAACAGCTCAAAAAGATGTTTGATAGTTGCTCATTTTAGGTCACTTCTTATTTCTAAATTTCTACATTTTATGGGAATTTTTGCACTTTTTACTCCTTTAGAAGTCAGAGGTGTCAAGTAACTCAGTACAAATACTTTGTCACTTTACTTAAGTACAAATTTTGGTTATTTATACTTTAGTGGAGTAATTATTATTCAGCCCACTTTTTTCTTCTACGCCTTACATTTTAATTCAATTATCTGTACTTTCTACTACTTTTAAAAATGCAAAAAGTATTTCACTTCTAACTATGACTTTTTTTATTCCATCTTTCCATTGTTCAGAAAAATAAATCAATAGAAATCCATCCAGACACATRGAGCCCATGGATAGAGTGAATTTGATTGTGGTTGGATGAGAAGTGTAAATATAAACCATTGGACTGAACTCACTCCATCACACCTGAATGACACAAATCACATCACATTCCAGCAGGACAAACTGGAGCACATGGAGCCTAAAATGAAGATGATCATGGCTAAAACAACTAGTCTAGTTAGTTAATTCAAAAATTTTTCAACATTAACATTTTAATTTAACGTTAAACTCATTATTGACTTTAGAAGGATGGGGTGGGGGTACGCTTAGAACCCTGAGCTTTTGTTTTTTTTAAGTGTTCATTACTTTTACTTCTATACTTTAAGTAGTTTTAAAACCAGTACTTTTATACTTTTACTTGAGTAAAAAGCTCAAGTTGATACTTCTACTTCCAAAAAAGTACTTTAAACCCTATCTGTACTTCTATTTAAGTAATGCATGTGAATACTTTTGACACCTCTGTTAGACGTTGATAAACGATGACAACGTAATTTTATAAAAATTTTACAAATATTAAAAAACTCAAGAGGTAAAACAAAAGGAAAAAAAGAAAAAGGATTCTACAAACAGAGAAACTTCAACAGACGTTTGTGCCGTTGATGTACAGGAAGCTGATCAGTTATAAAATGATCTATTTATGATTATTAAATACTTTTCATTGGATGAATGCATATTACTCTCATACATGGGTTTTAGATCATCTTGGGTTGAAAATGACAAAGTTGCAGCCGTTTAAAAATCTTGAGAATCTTGTCACACAGGGTGGTGCTCTCATCTACCACATTAGATTTCAGCTTAACACGTGTAAAACCGACCGAGTCAAATCCAGTTTTGTGGTGACTAATGGCGATTAGCTGTGATGACCATGTCTTTGAATAATGATTTTCAGGATGTTTCTTTAAAATCTGCCCAGTGGTTCATAATATATTTTACTAACAGACAACACAACTGACTCCCACAGCTAATGGCAAAGCTCCTGATTAGCCTTTGGAGGACGTGTTGGGAATGACTCTCAGCTACCACATCAAATCTGAGCACAACATCTGTAAAACCAACTGRATGAAATCTGCAGYGACCRTCTTGAACTGGTTTATCTAKAAAAGATTTGTTCAAAKCCATTTAGTGGTTCATGAGACAGAGTTATGAGCAAAACTTCAAACTGTGATCACGCAGCATCAGTGTGTGCAGCCTGGGATCAKATTTTACATCAGTTCCTATAAAACTGATTATTATAGGAAATGTTTTTATGGTCAGCTGGCTCTGGTCATCCTTACAGTAAATAAATGTAAAATTAAATCTATCCAACATGGCCTTTTGTATTTCCTGCTTATGTAATATAATTGTTTTATTCTGTTTTTAAGACTTTACCCTGCAGCTGATTGTATAAACATACATTATCAGATCAAACTGTGAACAGACTTTCATGTTTGATTTTTCTTTTAAAGCAAGTTTTTTTTCTAGAAAAGTGACGATCTAAAACGTGAAGTATATATTTKTGCAGTTATAATCTATGACAGCTTTTATTCTGGAACTAAATTAGTCCCACTTTGAGCTGAAAGTGTGGATGAACTTTTCTTYCTGTCCTGAGTCAGAGAGGCCACCTGTTGGCTCTAAACCTCTGAGCAGCTTTGTGGATTTGCACTCACCGATGATTTTCTCCTGGTAGCCCTTGGTGAAGAACTGCATGGCGGTGGCGGCCCTCCACGGGGTCTTGAGGAGTCCCTGCCGCTGAGGGTCCTCCCCGAGCCCCCGCAGGATGGTGGTGTAGGCGGCTGCCAGGGACGGCARGCTCATCTCGTTGTCCTCCACGCTCCTGGTCCGCTCCTCCTTCCAGCTCTCCATCACCGAGGCGGTCGGCCGGTGCGAGCCGGGCTCCGCCGCCGGGGYGGCGGTGCTCCGCCCGCCGCTGCCTCCGCCGGGCGGCCGCTTCACCAGCGCGTCAAAGTGTCCGTTCAGCACCGAGCTGCTGTCCTCRCCGGAGTCTTTCCTCTCGTTTGAACCGTACTTTGTTGTTTTGGAGTGCTCCATCACTTTCAGCTTCTCCTTCCTGCTGGGTGAGTTTGACCAGTTTGTCTCGTTGGACAGATGCTGCCTCGTTCTRGTGTCAACTCCACACTTCAGCAACCTCAGCATCCGCAGGCTTTATAAGAGCGGGTAATCCACTGAGCTCTCCTATTGGCTGAGAGGCAGCAGGGGGCGGGGTCAACTCACTCCATTCATATTTCTAGTTACTAAAGTTGACTCATCACAGCAATACATTTCCCTCTTTACAGTACTTCAGTGAATTTTTTGAGGATTTATTTACAAAGTATTGTTTAATTGTAACTTTTATTTTCCTTTTTTTTACATTCAAAACCTAAAAATAATACTTTTACTTTTTCAAGCACTTTATAGACCTCTGCTCAAAGTCAGTTCATGCCAWCTTCGGGCTCCATTACCTGTTGGGGACATTTAATAAAACTAATTCATAAAAAGTTGTATGTAGGCCTTATGCTGCGTTCCAGTTGTCCTCGAGGTCAAAGTTTCAACACGACCCAAGCAGCCCGAGCAGCATGTAGTAAACAGCAGGGTTATAGTTAACTAAAACTAACTAAATAATGAAAACTGAAATTGAAAAAAATAACATTTTAGTTAACTGAAGTAAAAATTGTAATACAGTGAAAGGGATAACTAGCTAAAATTGTATAATCTTTTTACAAAAACTAACTGAAATAATAGATAGAATATCCTTAGTTTTAATGTTTGTCAATTTATTTTGAGCTGTGTGGACTGATTAAACTAGCCCAGCCATGTAGCACCAGGATCTTCTTAAAACTATTGCCCAAGTACTTTGTTGTCAAAAYTGTGTTACGAGATTATTTTAGGAAGGTGTTGCTATAACAGACTGCTTTGACTGACGATCAAATAGCTGTTGGTTAATTAACTCACAGGAACATCACAAGCTGGAGGTTACATATTCAAACTACAAAAATAACTAATATTAGAACTAAAAAATTATTATTAATATTTTACAGTTTATATAATCTACCTAATGTTTTAAATTATGCCAGAAAAGCTGTTTGTGTTATGGATTAATTAACAGAAGATAAACAGGAAAACGTCTCATTTCACAACACAAGTCAGCAGATTTGATCTTATTTAGCTCAATGTGATCTGAGCAGAACATAATGTAACAGTTTAAAATTAAAATAATCTTATAAAGTTGATGTAATCACTGTTATTTATTGAACTGGTTAGCAGATATTAGCTTGTGGAGTATATACAGAGTTTAGCACTGTTGAATCATGCTACAATTTAACACAAACTATTAAATGTTACAGCTGATTTGTCTTCTGATTAATATTTAGACCTACAGAGTGTCAAATAATATAAATGTAAATATTTTTAGGTTTCTAGAGGAACCTGACTTGTTGAGAAGATGTTAGCTGATAGAGACAAGTTTCATCCTATAACCAGAGAACATCTTCTAACCTGTTGACTGGTAAATATAAAATATTCTTATTTTTTATGACAGTAAGATGAAATAATAAATATACTTTATTACTAGCTGAAGTCATCATTTTTCAACTAGCTAAAGTCTAAGTTACAGGCTGACTTCAGGTCTGGTTTAGATCATTGTTACTTATAAATTATATATACAGTATATATTTGGTATAAATCTGCTGTTTTACATGATTATTGAATGAAATTGACATAATTATTAATTTATTGTGAAAACATGACCGATAATCTGTGAAACAGATCCAGTTCAGTTTGCTGTTTATCTATTAGTTTCTATGGAGGCTGTGAGCTGTTGCCCTGTTAGACGCCATTTTTGCTCCTCCATCCTGTCACAGCTGCTACCACCAGTGGACGGTATGGGCGGGGCTCAGTCTAGTGATATTTAAGTCCATGGTTGGAACTTACCATGAAAGAAGATGTTTCTGCTCTAAAAAATAAAGAGATGAGTCATGCCAGCTGGTTTCACTAAGATTAGTCGAGTAAATTGAGCAAATAATATACATATATTGCGCAATTTACTCAAYCTGGCTCAGAACCAGTTTAGTTCAGTAAATTCAACAGTTTATTTCTTAGAGTGTATAAAAGTACTTTTACTTTCCCAGTTGTTATGACTTTTACTTGAGTAGTTTTCTCAAAGAAATTTATTTTTACCAAAGACATTTTCTGTTCATGTAATTTTTACTTAGTTTTATTTTTCAAGTACTTCTCTTACACAGCCAGTACTTCCTGTAGCTCCTTTTATGTTGCTGTAGGCCTCTGGCAGCCTCCCTGACCAGTTTATGTCTTGTCTTTTCATAAATTTTGGATGGGCATCCAGTTCTTGGTAATGAAGGCAGTTGTGTACGGACTCCGATTTAACATGAGTTTAAATGTGATTAATTCTGAACAGCCACATCCCCAGATATAATAGGGTGCACATACTTATGCAGCCACCTTATTTCAGTTTTTTATTTCCCTCTGTAAAATATTTATTTTTGTTTTCTATTAAGTCGTACGTTATAGCTCACATCAAACGTAGAGAAAGTTCTGAAATTATTTATCTTGGTCTCATTATTTACATCATAAAAACCTGGAATTTAACAGGAGTGTGTAGACTTTTTATATCTATTTTCTACGTAATTATATTTTATTTTATATCTAAATAATGTCTCTGACATATATTTCATGGACATCTGGAGAGCTTTCTTAGCATGGACAGTCCCCTGAGAAGGGCCGACTAGCCCACCTTTATTTAATTTCAGCAGATGGTACATTTCTCCTTTCACAAATTCAGACTCAGGAACAAGGCTTTTCCTGCATGRAGCACAGTCCTTGCCCTGCACAAGATGGCTGCTTATTCTCCAACAATGAAAAGTCACATGATAGTGCCTCTAGTCAATATACCTCAATGGCTTTGAACCTATTAGGWCTTCAGAGTTTACACGTGAATAAGTAACCATAAAAAAAATCAATAAACAAACAGACGGGTTAAAAAGTGATAGTTCAGATCTTTGAAAATAGGGTTCCATGAAATTATTAAGAAGAATTAATACCTTACACTGCAAACTTTAAAAAAAAAGAATAAAAAATAAAATAAAATAAAATAAAATAGGCAGAGAATAACAGGATGGTGTATTACARATAGTGGYATATCACACATTTACAGTGGRAAAGACGGTGTTTGGTCCTCTGAAGTTCATAGGGCGTAACTGATGCAGGGTACCATGGGACACGTCCCCCACACTTTGCATATCTGTGTCCTCTGTCCACTGCACTGTTTTCAGCCATTACAACTCTTTAATGCATTGTGAAGAAGCGGTAACCAATCAAAAATGTTCTTTATACTCAAAGGTGACAGTTTTGATGCCCATGTTAAAGGTGAACGACTGTAACCGTGTTTAATTCAAGCACAATAACAAGCAGGGGTGCACATAACATTTTCAGTGAGTGACTCAGGTGAGCATCAGGAGATGGTGTTTGGTACTCACCCATATGTAGAGTGGTCTTAATTTGTGCAGTCTTCCTCACTGTCCTCCTCAGGGTCCTCTGCTTCTGCTTCCTGCATGGCCGATGATGMAGATGCACCTCCCTGTCCTTGGTTGAGCCTTCGATTAGCTGTTTCCATCCACAGGTCAACAGCTGGCTTTGGATCAAAAGTCTCTGTGGTCTGCTTTGACAGGTTCATCAGGGCTGAGAGACSAGTGACAGACAAGGTCTGTACTTGGTATTTATTATAAAGATGTGAGAATTCCCTCTCACAATCTGCACTGCTTAAAGGCAGTGTAAGAGACAACTTAACCAACTTGTTGATGTTGGAGGTTCTAAGTAGTTTTGAAATGCAAAAAGAATAAATGGGAGTGAGACCAAAAACAGTAAGATGCAGGTTCTCAGGAGGTTATAGGGTTAAATATAAAATCAGGTGGAACGGTTGATGGAGCAACATGTTGCCTCTCAGCACAAAGGTTGTTAGATCCAACGCCTGAGTCCTTTCTGGGTTTTTTACATGTTCTCCCCATGCAGGAGTGGCTTTTTATTATATTTATATTAACTAATTATTTCCATTAYTTTATCAACTGTTGGCATGTTGTCCATAATTTTACAGTTAAATGCACTATGAATAAATAAAACTTGCCCATTTTTATTATTTCTATTTGTATAACAAAGTTCATAACCTTCAATTTGAAAGTGATTTATATTTTCATCATTTAACTAGACTGCTTTTGTACTAAAATAACTTTTTAAAWACTGTTATTTTTGATAAACTAGCATTCATACTTATACTACTACAATGAATAATAGAGAAACCTACATTTGCCATTTTGTTATTAAATTGCTCATTATAATACTCACAATCTTTGATTACCAGGGGGGGAAAAATTGCAACAATCATATTTTTTACACGATTTAATGACCTTATGAAGTCAATCTTTGTCATGATGACTATCACAACTAAGCAGCCTTAGTGGTCACAAAAACTGACACTTTTACAGTTGTTGAGCTCAGATTTGAGGTAGTAGCAGAGTCATTCACAACACAAACTCGGAGATCATACTGTTATTTTTAAGGTTTTTAAATCAGCTACAACTCCATTTTTCAACGAGATATGAGCTAACTTTCAGAAAAGCGGATGACGTGCATTCCTTCAAGAAACAATAAGCCTTTATGTAAAATGAGTTGTCTTGAAAATGCAAATTATAAAAGATTCAACATGATTCAACAAGCTCAGCTTGAGTGCACATTTTATATAAAAATAAAAACACAGGAAATATGAACAAATAYATTTAATTGTTAAAATACAGTAAAGTGTTTATAGAAAAGTAAAATCACAACGTCTTCTCCATATTCAACATGAACTATGACCAAACTACTGTCATTTATGAGAAACCAAAGTTAGATCAGTTTTTGTTAAAAGCAAACGCTGACAGCTTTGAGGAGGGATCCAGGGGTTTCTTCTTCTTGGCATTATTTTCATCAGCTTGAGCCGTTTCATTGTCTCCACCTCCGTCGGCTCTTTTTCTTTTCTTCATCTCTGCTGCTGCGTCTCCACTTTGTCCTTTTGCTCTTTCTGTCCACGACTGAAAGGGAAGGGGGGGTGGGGTGGGGGGGCACAACAGCATGAAACGCACACGTTAATTACCGATCGGGACAAAACAGAAATGGTTTCTCGTGCGTCGGACGCCGGCTCGGAACACCTACATGAGGATGACTAACCACACGCGCGGACACTCAGGCGTGCAGAGGGAAATTGCATCCTGTCATGTATAATCACTATTGACAGGCCCGCCGGCTCTTTTCTCTTCAGGCTGAGACAAAAGGAAGCTTTTTCCTGAACGTAATGGAGCTGTGATGAATCATCGGGCTGGTCTGGTGGACATGCATCTCTAACACACACACACACACACACACACACACAATAAACACACACACTTCAACCGCGGCACTTGATGAAGCTCTGTCATTAACCCTGAACAGATTCACTGGAGTGGACGCACCGACACCACAAGCAGAGCGGTTAGACATGAAAAGCTGTGGTGCTGTCTTTTTAACTGTTATTTTGTTGTTTCTGAACTGAAGCTGTGGCTCAAACATCAAGAAGTCTTCTGAGCCGGCACAGGTTGTGTATTTGTCACCTGAAGCTGAAAAGTAATACGCAGACAATGTCTTCATTTATCTATTAGAATKACTTGATGGATTTTAATGAAACACTCACAAAGTGATCTTTAGTGAGTACGTCTACAATTATCTATCCATCGCAATCAACTGATTCCAAAATGGCCACCACAGCAAAGTGACTTTATCCACAGCTATAACTCTGTAAATTATACACACACGTCAGCCAAATTTCAGTGTGGTGGTTGTTGTGACTTATTCCAAACACATACTCTGAGTGCTAACAAAACACACAAGCTCATATTTTAAAGGCTTTCAGGAGTCCACCATGWTTGTCTGTTAGCAAAATATCTTGCTATTTGACAGATTTCAATGAAACTTTCATCAGTGTTCCCACACCTTGGTTAACATCAAATTCAAGGACCTTTCAAGGACTTTCCAAGACCCATTTCCTCAAATACAAGAACTGCCTGAATTTACTTGCTGCTACTGCTAAATWAGTTATAAATGGTTTTATTACAATGCAAATCCAATAGCTCTTCAGCAACTGTGTTCATTTTGCAAAGCACAAACTTGATGACTCCGACTCACGTTGACAATTCACCTGCGAGAAGATTGCACGCATGATGCACGTGCTGTTACCAACACGTTAACTGTTAATTATGTACAGGAAACRAGAGTGCAGTCCTGAACAAAACATGAAGGACCGTTGTCATTCATGTAAAATATCCAAGGATTAAAGTAAAACTATCTTTTGTCCTAAATTTCCTTCTACACCTAATAATGTTACAGGAACATGCCATCACCCCTACCCCACATTTGAGAGACTTGTGTCCGCATCGACCACTTCCCAAAGGATTTTAGGTGGTGCCTCCTGTGAAACTTAATAAATCTCACTACCAATTGTACATTCACATATAAATACATATACATATAAAAATAGTAGTAATAGAAGCACACATGCGCAGGAGGAGAGTTGCGCACTCCTAGCAGCAGAGTTAAGTTGTAACTTCGAGTTGTAGTTGTAATTAAAATATAGACATAAATTTAAGAAAAATACACATAAATAAATGATAAATTATGAGTCTGTAACTTTAATTATATCTGTGTAAATGTTATTTTACACATTTGTAACATTTTTTCTGTGACTTTACATTCAGAAAATATTTGTGTATCATTTTATCTTATTTTTTGAAGGTGAAATTTTTAAATACAAACAAGTCTTTTCTGCATGTACACAAATCTAAATTTTTTGCAGGTGAATTTTTTTCACAGGTACACAAATCCTAATTTTACAAGTTACAAATCAAAAAAATTCAGGTGGGTTTCGACTTGGTTATTGTTCAGATAAAATAAACTGTTGATTTCAGATCAGTTAATATTATTATAAGAAACTACTGAACAGAGAGCAGAAAAGTTTTATTTCTGGCATAAATTCACTCAGAGGTAGGATGTTTTTAGGGGTTCATCACTTTCAGTTTAATTTACTCAGAAAACCAGCTTCATTATTAAGTCTGCAGTATGATCGTTATTTTATAATTAGTCATTATTACTGTGTGCAGAAACAAAAGAACGCATCAAGTTCAAAGAAAAATACAGTTTTTGGTATTAATAAGTAGGAACTTGCCTGTTTCAGTACAAATATTTGCTCCCGAGCAGAAAAGTCAGATGCTGCAACTGTTAACAGCAAAATGAAACTGATAAAGAGGAAAAGACTGAAAACCTAAAAGTAGTGTGCTGCGGACTGACCAGCTGACAGGATTATCATAAGATCAATGCTTTGCACCCAGCTGGGTTCCCAGGCAACAGGACGGCCCTCCGCCTCCCTCACATCCACTTCCTGTTTGGTCTGGTCGGGTCTGACAGAATTAATGTATGCAGGGTCAGGAGCAGAAGTGTTTTATTACTGACAGCTGCCCTCATTTATTCACCCACCCACAGRTGGAACAGGGTACAGAGTTTGACTAAAAGCCTTTTACTGATGGATTCTCTTGTCTATGGGAGGAAACACCTGCAACTAAAAACAATCTATTCCTCTTCTTAAATGTCACTATTAAACCATGACAGCATCTCTGCATCTGCTCATTACAGGCCACACCTGCTGTCACTTAAGAGTAACTAAAAACATAAATAAATTATAGTTTCGTAACATCTGTTGACTTTTTCTTCAAGTCATCGGAACAATAACTTCAGAGTCTGACAGACGACAGTATGGTCGTGTTATTGATCTAAACCCTGCTAATTCAGGTTTGATAAGCTGAATTTCTTTGTACCTGGATCAGCAGCATCTGTTTCTTCCTCTGTGTACTTGTACACAGGTGCAAACAGTAACACCGGGGGTTGATGGGACCAAAAGTACAATGATATGGAGCAGAGCTGATGGAACAGAGCTGGTGAAGTGAACAGAGTTTAAAGCTGTACTCTGCACATCTAGTTGAACAACTTGTTAAAGCTATAATAGCTATAAAAACATGCAAAGATTCAATGATTCTGACTTTAATGTTTTTATCGTCTATAGCAGGGGTGCCCAAACATTTTCCTTGAGTGGGCCAAAATGAAAATCTATCGGGGGCTGCGGGCCAAATGCAGTAATATAATATATGAAATACAAATATTTTTTAAAGTAAAGTCCTTTATTTTTAA
>NW_013952599.1:887828-889844 GCF_001266775.1 Austrofundulus limnaeus
CTTTTATATAGTCATTTGACCAATGGAAATACTGTGTTTCTACATAGGATGACAGGTTACAACCTTGTAACTTTGGCAACTGTTGGTGGGCCAAATCAAATGGCTTGGCGGGCCAAATTTGGCCCGTGGGCCCCACTTTGGGCTCCTCTGGTCTATAGTATAAATAACCACACAGGGCCTACGGTCAGAGTAGTTTCACTCATTTATATGGGAACCATCCTGTCTGATAAGACCAGTTTCATTAGTTTGTTGCATAATTTCTGGTAAAAAAAAAAAACATTCAAAGCAATAACTAGTTTTAATCATTTTTCCTTATTATTTTTGTCAGTTTTGAGACTTTTTTTTTTTTTTACCTTTGTGGGTTTCCCTTCTTTAACAAAAGAGTAAAAACAAATTGGTCTGTCTAAATTTTAGGGGTGCATTGATAAATTGTCTGGCCAATTTATCAGAACCAATTTCCTTAAATTAAAATATGTTAAAATCAGTTGATATTTAAGATAAGACCAGCTTCTCATCTGCCTCCACAAAGGTCTGAAAATCAGCCACTGTCCCCTTCTGCTCTGCTGTGAGCACTACTTCATGTCCAGTTAAAACAAGTTTGTATTGTTTCAAAGGTATTCAATGTTTTTCATAAAATAAAATTGGAACATTAAAGATGTGTTGTGACCTTATAACACCCGACAGTGTTAGTTATTTTAAAAAATCAGTATCGGCTGGTCAGACTTTTTAAAGATGGGTGATCGACCAGAAAATAGATTTTTTTTTCCTCCATACATCCAGACAGAGCTATAGGCAGGTAGAACTGGAGGAGTTTATACTTCTTCCTGCACTGAATGACTACAAAAACAAATCTATCAATCAGTAAATGTCAGAGCACTGCTTTCAGCTGGTAATACTGAACAGGTAAAGAGTACAGATGTCCACTCACTCAGCCATGGCCCTGTTCTCCTCAGCTCTGAATCAACACACACAAGTTTGTATTTCTATCCTTATTAGGACCATTCGTTGACTTCCACTCATTTCCAGTTGTTTCTATAACCTAACCTGACCCCAACCCAAAAACAGATTCCACCATCTTTGGACCAGTTTTTTGTCCCCTTAAAGAATACTGGTCTCAACAAGGTAGGTGTGTAGACCAGAAACAGTCCTAAAAAGATAACACAAGTAGACACACACACACACACACACACACACACACACACACACACACACACACACAGAGAGAGAGAGAGAGTTGTGTATTTGTGTTGGACATGTCAGAAGACAGTATAAAAGTATAAGGTATTTAAAGGCACAGTATTTCTCATGAGGTAAAAACACCACAGAGTAYAGTTCTTGGTAAAATGGATATATTTTTTCTCACGACAACAAATGTAGGACAGAGCTACTCACCTGACTTCAGTCCAGCCTGTTGATGAGCTCATAAACTTATTAACTAACTAACTCATAAACTAACTAACTCATAAACTAACCAACTAACTCATAAACTAATTCATAAACTAACTCAAACTAATTCATAAACTAACTCATAAACTAACTCATAAACTAACTAACTAACTAACTCATAAACTAACTCATAAACTAACTCCTAAACTAACTAACTCCTAAACTAACTAACTCATAAACTAACTCCTAAACCAACTAACTCATAAACTAACTCCTATACTAACTAACTCATAAACTAACTCCTATACTAACTAACTCATAAACTAACTAACTAACTAACTCATAAACTAACCAACTAACTCATAAACTAACTCACTAACTGATAAACTAACTCACAAACTAACTAACAAATTAACTAACTAACTCATAAACTAACTAACTCATAAACTAACCAACTAACTCATAAACTAACTCACTAACTGATAAACTAACTCACAAACTAACTCACAAACTAACTAACAAATTAACTAACTAACTCATAAACTAACTATAAACTAACTCATAAACTAACTAACTATAAACTAACTCATAAACTAACTAACTATAAACTAACTCATAAACTAACTAACT
>NW_013952599.1:890778-895569 GCF_001266775.1 Austrofundulus limnaeus
GAAATAAAGACAAACTAAGGAAATAAAGACAAATTAAAGAAATAAAGACAAACTAAGGAAATAAAGACAAACTAAGGAAATAAATACAAACTAAAGAAATAAAGACAAACTAATGAAATAAAGAAATAAAGACAAACTAAAGAAATAAAGACAAACTAATGAAATAAAGACAAACCAAGGAAATAAAGACAAACTAAGGAAATAAAGACAGGCCAAAAAGCACTAGTATGGCAATTCTTTCAAGTTTCACAAAACAAATAAAGGTTTGACAAATCCCAAACTTGGTTTAAATTATTCTGCTATCAGTGTAGAATAACATTGTCCAGATATGAAGAGTCTGGGTGATGCAGTTTTGGAGCTGGACCAGATCTGGTGCGGTCCAGATGTATAAAAAGTTTCACAAATCAGATAAAGTTTTCACAAATCACACCATTTTTGTGAAATATTGTGCAATCAGTGCAGAATAATGTAGTCCAGGTTTGACATGTTTATGTATTTTAGGTTTTAAACTAGAGTAGATCAAAGATGCTGAAGGTAGTGAAAAATTAGGTGTTTTCACCCTTTAGCCATGTGAAAAATTAAACATTTTTAAAATCCTTTATCAGCTGTTTTCAGAAACGTAAAAACAATGTTATGATCACAATATTTATAGTTTTAAAGATTTTGTGATTACAGTTATTTCTTATGAGGATGCGTGACTTCAGAGCAGCACTTTGTTAACAAACTTTACCATCTTTGTCTTTTTATGTTTGTTTATTTAACCAGGAGATCAGAGTTAATGTTAAAAATCTATTTGTTTCCTAATAGAGTTTAAATGAAGGCAGGCAGCAGCTTAGAGCAGCACATGAAATGATAAAAAAACAAGGATTTTAAACATGAAGAACTAAAGGAAACCATTGCAGAGCCACAATGTTACCTTGGTTTTGGACCTGGGGACCAGTGGTTTGAGGACTGGGTTTTTATTGGATCTCCCTGCAGATCCACTGAGTGGAGCCGACTTCCTGCTGGACGTCATGCTGTCCAGGATGTTGGTCACTCGAGGCTGACCCGATGAGGACGTGGGTTTACCAGAACCAGAAACCTGAACAGATTAAATTCAAAGAGCGTCAGACAAACCAACTTCATTACAAACAGGAACAGATAAGTTATATAAAAACAGCTCCTTGTGTCGAACGGTTCAGCTGGTAAAGCAGCTTGAATGTTGTATTGTGTTAAAAGTGATGATCAGTAAATACAAATTTGAATAATGAGCTGTAATCAAGTCATCAATCAAAATTATGTTTCCCTGTGTTMAATGGTTCAACACTGCCCCCTGCTGACAGAAAACAACACGTGTTTCTTTGTTACAGTTTTACTTGGTTGCTTTGATGCAGCAGTCAAATCAAACTGCACAGTTTGAGTTGGGAATCGAACCAAAATAATAAAAATATTGTCTTCAAACAACACAACTGGTAACCTCCAATCAATCATTACATAATAACACAGGGTTCGACAAATCCTATTGCCCGACTGCCCGGAGCAGGTAAAGCTCATTTTCGGGCAGGTGGGTGTGTCCTGATGCCTGCCCGACCGGACAGGGAAACTATTTGTTTTATTGTTTTATAGGGCCATTTATTCTAAATATTATGAAAATAAATGAAGAAATGTWACGTTTTAAAACACAAAAGAATAAAGAATAAATCCTCAAAATCCCCCCTCCTGCTGTAGAAGTTACGCCGTGTCACGGGATGCGCGGGATCTTTCCCTCCCTCCCTCCCGCTGCACGTCGAGCAGAGCGAAGCTTTAACAACCGTAGTTTTTTCATACTCAAGTTGTCAGATAAAAAAACCTTGTTTATGTATTGTTACCCACAGAGGGGATAAAAAAAGATGTGGATGTTTGATCAGTCATAAATCCATCTTGCTAATGTCAGCTTGTGTTCTGAGCGCAGAACAGCAGAGGGTCAGTTCAACRGGCTCACTGTATGGCAGGCTRATATTGCATTAATTTRGCTTCACCTCTCTCACATTCCAGTTATCTGAAACAGTTTTATGACTTGATTAGACATATTAGTTATTTAGGATAAAATAATAAAATGTTTTTTTAACTTGGAGATATTTCGAGCTTGAGCTTGTTTGTTTGTTGAAGTTGATTTTTGAGAATAAGGGGCACATATGAAAAGAGTTTTTCCTTCACTCTGCACCCTTTTAATTCAGGGTAGGATGTACTTTTTTAATGCTGTACATAGATTGTTTTGTTTTTATAAATGAAAGAAACTAACTAAATATCTTTTAATATATTTTGACAATTCAAAATACCTATTTAAGATATCTGAGATATCTTAATTATACTAATCAGAATATAATTAAGAGATATCATATCTCTAATTATATTCTGACTAGTATAAATAACATCAGATTTATTATAAAGTTGTAGGGAGACATTAAGTTGTAGGGAGACTCCAGTTCAAGATATCTTAAATGCATCTTTAGAAATGAGATAGACGATATAAGATTCAATTACTGCAAATTTCAGACCTTTTCATTTTCTGTAAATTGTACTTAAAACAAAGCTGCTGCTGTTGATCATTCTGTTTTTATAAGCAGCCCTCCCAAGACAAATACGGGAAACACTGGAAAGGTCTAAAAATGGTTTTAGAAGATGTTTTTGATAAAACTATTGACTGACTGTGAGTGACTCAGTTTGCATCTGCTAAATCAGATGTCATCCTATGTACCTCTGTATAACCATGTTAATATTTTTGTAGTACAAATACAGTACACGTTTTTCTTATATTTGATCAAATTTTAAATAATTTTGTTTCGGTCAGGTAACGTTTTATGTCGGCAAGTAAAAAAAATAAAATCTTGTCGAGCCCTGTAATAACATAACATTTAGGTTATAACATAACATAATATTCTGCTCTGTGAGTTAGTGAGGATGAAAACTGATGGATCCCAGTTTCTTTAAATTGGGTCAAAGCAACCAAGAGAAACTGTAAAATATAAAATACAGAATTATTGATCAACAGGAACTATTCAAACCACCTACAGGTAATAATGACAGGAATCAATGATGGGCTGTAACTTCAGCACTGATGTCAAACTAACTTTTTTAGCAATCGTCAAACTGATGGGTTAAAATGTAAAAAGTACTGAATACTCCTCTAATAAAGAGGCCCAGATTGCTGCAATCTAAATCTAATTTGTCATTAGAARGCTCTTACCTTGAAGGGATTTGCTCGTCCAGCTTTACCAACTGAAAAATGGAAGTAAAACATGTCAGATACAAAACACACGTGCTGAAAATAACACTCCCCACTGAGCACTACAGAGAACAGCATGGTCTGGGATAAAAATCATCAAAACCCAACTAAACAGGCAAATAGAACACATCCAATAAATTCAGTAAGAACTCATAAAAACAAACACGAGGACCAAAGAGGTTTAGATCTGTTCCAGCTGCCGAAATGAAGCAGGTCTCAGTTCATCAACATTAAAATAAAATCATCCTGATATTCTTGCACTAATATCAACAGACAGCTGATCTTAGATGACTCGGTTTGTTTAGTAGCTGAGATAGTTACTGTGATTTTGGTCAAAACTTGAAGTCACTTATAAAGTCTATAATAAAGTAAACCATTACATTATCATAAACATCACATCTTTAATAAGCTTAGCTGATCTTCCAGTTACAGTTCAGAAATCCACCAACAGATCGAATCAGCTGGATTTTATTTTAACATTAAGAYTTTYCCTTTTTTTGCCGATAAAGGATTTGTGCATCCGTAAAAAAGAGTTTTGACTCACGTGGCGTCAGCGACGGCATTACAGGGGCGTCGGCTTCTTTAGCGAAAGGGTTCACACCTAAAGCACAGCAAACAGGAGCTCGTTAGCTGGAGGCCTTAATTAAAGAAGGACAAAGAAAAAAAAGTTGAAACTTACGTCTTTTAGTTTCTACTGCCTCCTCCATCTCCTTCTCCCCTCCATCCTCCTCCTCCACCTCCACCTCCTCCTCCTCCTCCTCCTGCTGGTTGTGTCTGATGCTGGACTGGCCTCCACTACACCTGTTCAGATTCAGTCGGACTCACAGTTAGCTCACTCCCTGCAGCTCCAACGCCCGTCTTTGATGAACATTATAAACATTTACATATTATTTCGTAGTAAACCCATCAGAGTCAGCTGAACAGTTTGGTGAAGACATTCAGTGGCAAATTTATAATATTTAACAAATGTGCAGCTTTTTGTTCCCAGAATAATTTCAGATTATAAGCTGATATTTATTACGCCTCCTTACATTAGCTTTTTTTTTTTTACAGCACAGATCTGCAGATTACACCAGAAGTACATCAAAGTTAATAAAATCAAAGTCATTTTGTGACGTTAACTCCAGATTTATACTGCATGTATAACGGGGGCGGTCAGAGCGGACGCAGTGTAAATTGGACCTCTGTATGTTGCAATAAATATACGCTCATATTGTTGATCAAGTTCTTTTAAAATCAGAAGGGCCAGGTGGTGACAAACCTTACTTACACAGCTCTAAGTCCCACCTGTCCCCTCCATTGTTAGCATCGGTGGCAACAGAAGCTAACGCTGCACCCCATTCCCTCCCTGTGGCAGCAGCATGCTACATCCCACTGAGGTGGGTGCTAGGTGTAAACTAATGCCACATATTTATTAGATATATATGTCATTAGTTCTCAAGCTCTTCCTGAATCCGAGGTTCAACTAGCTGTACACCCTCAGCAGGGTCCTGGAGGGTGCATGGGAGTTCGCCCAACCTGTCTACATGTGTTTTGTGGACTTGGAG
>NW_013952599.1:895789-905532 GCF_001266775.1 Austrofundulus limnaeus
GAGAGGGAGGTCTGGGCCTCCCTTCTGAAGCTGCTGCCCCCGCGACCCGACCCCGGATAGGCGGAAGAAAATGGATGGATGGATGGATGGATAGTTCTCAAGCTAACAACATAAGCTCTGTGCTAACGCTAAAGCTAACAGCCTAAGCTGAGTTTCTTCTTCCATGAAGCAGCTCTGTTGTCCTCCATCCATATTGTCAGTTCCAGGCTGAGTCATTTCTACCTTCTCCTCTCTGTCAACGCTCTCTGGTTTCATTTAAAAGAGTCGATCATCAGATATTGTCCAAGATTAACCTTCAGTTACAGCTGTAACTACGGTGCTATAAATCCTGCCAGTATGCTTTTTCCTCAGATTACGTGTCTCACCAGAAGGTTGAGGGATTGACTGTCAGGTATCACATGACTACATAGAGTCACATGAGCAGGACACAGGTGACTTTGTTGTAATTAATATTTGACCTGTGCAAACATGATCATTCACACACATTTATTGGTCATCTGGGATTCATAGAACCATAGTCAGAGTGGTAACGTCTGTTTTGATTGTCATCATTAAACCTGATCAACATGTGGAGGCAGTGCTTATAAGTCTGAGCTTACCTGAAACTCAGACTGAAGAAGTCTTGGAGGAGGGGTCCAGGGGACCTACTCAACTCTTTTTTTAGATTCAGCAGGTCAAGTTAAACAAACTTTCATGAGAACCAAATGAAATCATCTCGATATTTTGAGTTCTGTAATAAAATGTGTTCTGTTTCTGTGACGAGTGAGAGAATTACTTTTGAAACAATCCCATGAAACGCAGACTTTCATCAATAGTTCTGTGAAATCTGTAGTGTTTGCTAATAAGAAAACCAAATCCTGTGATACCCTCTGCCTGAAACAACGAAACAGAAAACTCCAACAATATCACGGCTGGATGAGTTTTACGATTACCCAGAGGTCCGCCTGACGCTGCAGTAGTCAGGCTCCTCTTCCTGCTCCTCTGGTTCTTCTTCCTGAATCTGGTTGGCCTTTTCCAGAGCGATCTCACTGAGCCGCTGAGCCAGGACCATCCGCCTGGATCGGGACGCGTATCGAATGGCCAAAGTCACCACATTCTGAGTCATCAGGTCGGCCAGCTCCACGCAGCGGAACTCCCTGTCCAGTTTACAGGACAACTGCAGACACRGCACATCACACGTTATTTTACAAGAGTTCTGCTCTGAGTCCGTACTTTAGACTTATTCAAACAATACAAAGACAAATATAACCATTCATGTTGTAAAAATTGACTTAAGGGTTTATTTATTTTTTAAAATTAAAAGCTGAGTCATGTTAGGACAGAGGTCCTTCATGGTTGAGGTTTCCCTGCTTCAACACCTGACTGAAATGAYTGACAGGTTTCTGCTGAACTTGATGACATTCTGAGTGAATAATTGAATGATTTGAATCAGGTGCATTGAAGCAGAGAAACGTGTAGGACAGTGGGTCACGAGGAACAGAGTTGAAGACCCCTGTCATAGGGTTGGAGGGTGGGTTGTCTTAGTTTGGAGCAGCTTGGAAGTGAAGACGAGTGATTGGACACGGGCACAATGAAAGATGCACCAAAGTGTGGACAGCAAGTATTTCATAGAAGAAAGCCTGATTCAGTTTATACCCTGAAGAAACTGTAAGTACTCAGAGGTTTTATTAGGTTTAGGTAAAAAAAAAAAAAAAAGATTGAACCAAAAACAGTCATCTTCACTGCTTAATGATGTTGTTTTCCCCTCATGCTGTGAATTCATGTCCGACTCGACGTGTTCCAAACTTACAGCAAACATCTTCATGAGCAGCTCCTGCTGCTCCTTCTGGGACTCAGTCTTAGCGTCCTCGCTGACCTCGTAGCCGTTGGAGGACAGGAAGTTGTAGTGGTTGTGGAAGAGGACTGAACGCCAGTACTGCTCCTGGAGGACAAGAAGAAGACAGGAAGTGCAGTTACTGAAAGCTTTAAAGTGCCTGTGACATCAAATTTTTGTAATAAAAATGAATGTATTTTTGGAAGGAGAACACTGATAACATATTGTAAAAAAAATTCCATGCCGCTGAGATGAACAGTTATTGAAATATTTTCATGTGAAGTAACAGGAAGTGATGTCAAAGGGGAATGTCTGCATGTGAACAGAGCATTGCTAAAATGGCCAAAAACACAGACTGTAGAGAAAAATCTGCTCTTTCTTTACATTATTTTCATAACTATCATAGAGATGAGAAAGAGTCATATAGTTCAAATAATATTGTTTAAATAAACAAAAACCAGGAAGTTGTCTTTCTCAAAGAGTTCCCCTTTGATGTCACTTCCTGTTCCTCTTTAGTTGAGTCAAAGTGAAAAGAAAATGTGCCAGTTATGTGACATAACGAGTCAAATCATGTGTATTATGCCAAGTTTCTTAAATATAAATACATATTTTTTTACTTCTTGTATTTCATGGATATGCGTGTCACAGGCACTTTAAATCTGTTGAAGGAAATCTTATTACTGCAGTAAAGTTACTGCAAAGGACTTGCTTGGACAGAGAGTTTTTGTATGACTGCAACTATTCCATTTTTTTTACTTCCAGACAGGCAGTGAATGATTTCCATATTTCTCCTTTGACTGTATCTGCTGGTTCTGTTTACCTCCATTTGGCCTTTCTCTGTGCTGGTCTGACACAGAGGAAGTTTAAAGGGAAGAATAGCGACTGCGGGCCGAGGCAGGGTGGGGGGATACCTGGAGCCTTTACAGGGAATACACCTGGCAGCACAAAGACAGATGTATAAATTATTTAAAGTCCTTTAAAATGAGGATCCAGCTGGTCTAAAAGATGTTACATTTATTTATCAAAAATGAAAACTCTTTTGAACATTTTGTTTATTAAACACATTAACTAAAACTCCACAATCTCAGAATTAGCTGCTAAAATGAAGCTAAATTTAATATTTTACGTGTTTAATATTTGTGAGCTTCTTTGTTTTTAAATTCACACAATATTAACACCTCAATCTGATCTAAAACGCCCGTTCACACAGGTGGATCTTCAYGCCTGGCTCATTCTTCTTCATCACCGGACTCACACAGATTCACTGAGCTCACCTGAGCTGCTGGGGGTTCTCGTGCACTCCCACCACCCAGTAATGATCCGATTTGCTTTTACAGGTTTCCCTGGTGTTACAAACTGGTGTCCAGGTGTTTCCCAGGGAGCGGTTCAGCATCCGGACCACCCCATCTGAATCTACATAGCAGGGGGTCCCTGGGGAACAACAWCCACTTTAGGAAGGCACAAATTTAAAGGGATTACAATTCTAAGAAACTAAGCAGAGGTGTTTCTGACCTTCGGCAGTGAACCCGAGCCAGGAGAGGTAGGATCTGTGGGAGAGGGGGAGGGGCTCTCCGCTGATGAGCTGCCTCTTCCTGCGACCGAACTGCAGCAGCTGAACTCCAAGAGCCTGCTCCCCATCGAAACCTGTCGCTGTGAGACCAGACAGACTGATGTGAGGCCTGAGCCAGGCTGAACTGCTGGGTGTGACAGAGCCTTCAGTGAACACTTAATTTAATCTTTCATGCTTGGATTAAAGTTTAGAAAGCCTCCTTTAGCATTAAGTTACCACCTTGTCTCAGTGGGAATGAAGCATCCGAATAAAGCAACAGAAGGGAATAAATATTTATGAGCAAAGTAAAGAGGGAGAAAATCAAGTTTTTTGTTTGGCAGGATGAAGAAAGTTTGCTCCCTCAAGCTGCACTTGATTCATTATGGATCAAACATTTTGACCGGGTTTTCAGAAAAATAAAGTGTGAAAACAAATTGTTCAGTCTGTCTCTAAACTCTGACGTATAAAATAAATAAACTCCTTGTCTTCTRTTTAGTTTGCTGATGGAGCAATGATTCGTGGGGTTTTGTCTATGAGTAGGAGCTAAAGAATTGGGACAGCCTACGGCGCGGTGCAGTGATGTAACCAGCATATCTACACGTCTTTATTGTGTTTTTATTTTTGTCTACCGGTATATGTTGGTCTGGAAGTGACGTACAGATGTACACACTAAAATATCCATGTTCAGACACACAACAACCGGCTTCTGGAGGCAAAAATAGTTGAAGCAAAATGGCACCATTGTTGTCTGAGCACTTTTCTGTGTAAACAAACACGCCCGTTAACTTCTGACCAATCACACTGCACTAYGTCTGGGCAATCAGCTGAAAAATGTATCACCATACAAGTGTTTCATATCGGCCGATATAGATAATTATTGATCAGTTTTTTTTGTTTTACCTACTTGAAATAAAGACCAGGAGAAAAAAGACTGATGACATGACTTTTTGTCCTTTGTCCACAACTTCCTCGTATCAACCTGTGAGGAAAAGTTTGTCCCAAGCCTTGTGTGGAGAAGGGGTGGCAGAGGCTGCTAATCTGACAAAATTACAAACTTTTTGTCACGTATCTAMGACAATTCCAGATTTCACAGCTTCAGMTGGAACATGTAGGGCACATGTGTCAAACACAAGGCCTGKGAGGCCCGCCAGGGAGGGTACCCACCACCCACCCAAAAATATATAGATATATTTTTTACTTAACGTGAAAATTGTTTCTTATATCAATGGTAAACTTTAAATTTATGATTAAACGCAACAAAATAAATTTAATAAAAATAAATGAAATAAAAATAAATTTCATAAATTCCTGTCCCTGAGCTGTTGGATAGCACAGTATTAATGTCTGAAAATAAGCTGCTTTAAAGTCACCATCAACCATAAACTAAATCTGCCTTTACTTTTAATAATATTTCTGTATTTATTTCAGATTTAGTCAGTCGTACACTTAGTTTAGTGTTTAAAAGAGGACATGTAAAAACACTGTTTAGTCAAAGTTAAACATGAAATGTTAAAGTTCATTAAAACTGGCCCTTTGAGGGCCACCATAACGCTCATGTGGCCCTTGGTGAAAATGAGCTTGGCGCCCCTCACGTAGAGCCTTAAGGACTGGGCTTTTGTCCCCAAAAGGACTACTGGTCCTGACACAACTGTTCAAAAGTTCAAAAGTAGTTATCATGTGAAAAGCTTGATATCCTGAAACTACCCAGCAGGAGAAAGATCAGCCTCACTCATAAGACAGCTCAATCCAGGACTGRCACATGTTCTGTCCTCAGATYATTTAGAAAAAATATGAAAGCAGAAAGGTGGGTAAAGTGAGCCCACTTTTGATGCCCCTCTGAGCCCCCAAGTGAGGTAATATCAGAGCCTGGCCCAAGGTGGGCTGACCCACTTGTGAAAAAGCAACGGCTTAGAAAATGATAATGAGATGATGACAYCCCTGGTCATTGCTGGATTAATCAACAGATTTATTACAGAGGGAATATTAAAGACGACACGAAACAACTTTGTAGTTAGTCTAAAACATACTGAACCACAGGATGGCTATAGTGAGTTAATCCAGTTTGGTTTGTTTGATGTGAGACAGATGTCCTCACATACATTGTGCTCCACTTCAGCAGACCTGAGTTCTGCTCCACGCCTCTTYTGGTTCTGCTCTGCTGGGTTCATTTCTGAAGGCGTACATGTGAGCAGGACCTGGCAGGCTTCACCTGTGATTTATGAATGAACCTACGGAGCTTAAAAGCCGGACCGGTCTGCGTGGTGATCTCACAGAACTGTCCTGTGAAAGATGCTAGTGTGTATTTGTGTGAGTGTGTTTGTGTCTGACCTCGGTGGTAGACGATCAGCAGCTGCTCTCCGTGTCCGGCCACACACACCACGGGTCCCGGCAGGCTGAAGAGCTCTCTCTGGACTCCTCCGATGGAGAAGAGCCGGAGCACCATGGTGCTGGTGGCGACCGCGGCCCAGCCTTGYCCCAGACACAGCGCCTTCACGTCCTCGCCCTTCGGCAGGTCCACCATCCACTCCTTGTTGGTGTCCCATGATGAGAAGTGGAGGCACTGCAGCTTACTGGGAAGACAGCAGCTGTTTGAGAAGTCTTCACCGGAACACTGAACTCTAAACACCGAGGCCCGGGAGGCTCACCTGGCCAGCTCCTGTGTGCTGGGGCAGGCCAGCAGCACGGCCTCCTGGGACAGGTCAGCCACAGTGTGACCCAGAGAGTTGGTGAGGTGCATGGCGTGGTGGACGGCCGTGTCGTGAAACTCCACGTCGATGGCGTTGTCCTGCTCGTCGTTGTAGCCTCGCACGATTCCCACAGAGTTCCAAGTCTGAGACACAGCTTGATTGTTACATGTTCAACCCCACAGCTCACACTTACAGCCTGCAGACGCTCCTACCATGAARCGGTGTGTGAGGTGTGCCGGGGTGGAGCCCGGCTGGAAGGCCTTCTGCGGAGGAGTGGGCAGCGGCCCCTCATACACGGGGCGCAGCGGGGCCAGAGGAGCGGCGTCGGGGGCCACGGTGCTGCCGGCATCATCATCATCATCATCATCATCCCTGAATCTGTCCTGACCGAGCTTCAGAGATCCTGTGTCTGACAGAAACAAACTACCTTTGTTTTTTAACCTGAAACATGCAGCCAGACGGAGAGAGAAGAATTCATAAAACCACAGAGAATAAAGCTGATAAAAACATACAGGATGGACTCAAAATCTGTTTAATCTGGAATCAGAGCAAACAGCAGCATCCACGTTCAACTATTTAAATCCTTACATAAACCTGACAATGTCTAGATGCAAACTTGGGGGTTCAGTTCAGGATAAACATACATTTTAAACACTTTTCTACTTGACAACATCTTCCCTCATTGCATGATAGAAACAGGTGGGATGTTTTCATTTTATTCCATGATCATGTGACTTTAAACTCTTAAGAAAATTCTAATATTACACAGACATACTTTTGATACATTTAGTTGTGTTCTTCTTCGTATGTATTTTATTTTATTTGTTTCATATTTCTTATTTCATCCATGTTTTCAATTATTAGACTAAATTTGATAATAAATACTTTGAAAATATATTTTTTGCAGCTTTTAGTTTTTAATATTAATTTACAGTATGGTCACCCAACACTTAACAATAGCCTCTACCTCAACAGTAGAGTAGCCAAATGGCTGGCTCACTGCTGCCAACTAGAGGTCAGAGGCTGAACTATAACATAAAAAGGAACGGCTGGCAGAAAAGTTGACGTTTTAAACCTTAATAAAAAAAAATCGATACAGGGCTTTAGAATATCGATACAGTATCGGGAAATGAAATATCGCGATGTTTCAGTGTATCGATATTTTCTTACACCCTTAATAACARCCTATGTTTTTCACACATCAGAGTCAAAAATCAGTTTAAATSCAGGTTTTTTTCTCACCCATTGAGTTCTCGTCAGCCAGGATGGCCCCCCTGTTCCTAACCCGCCCGGTGGATGGGATCAGGAAGTCGTCGTCATCGTCGTCGTCCTCGGCAGCGACAGGCTTCTTAAGTGGCGAGATGGTGTCGCTCAGCCCTTCATCCATATGTCCACCGTCATCCTCATCAAACAGGTCGTCGTAGTCTTTTGCAGGTTTTGTTTTGGACGCCTGTTGAGAGGCCGAAGATGAACAAATCACAAACAGCTGAAAACGATGCTGAGTGTTAGGCCTGAAATACTTATGATACAAACGTTTCATATCGGTTGATATTTAATTATACTGTAGATTAGTTACTCCTGTCCAACTTAAAATATGTGAAAAACTGGTGACCTTTCCTTTTTCATCCACAATTTGCTCTCGAGTTGTTTGATCATTTTCTCCTTTCACTTCACACTGTTCTTTATTTTTAAGCAGTTCTGAGGCACGGTGGAAAAACAAAACTGCTGCTGCACACGTTACGCCACAGGTTTGCTAGCTTACCTTGTTTAGCTGCAGGCTTTTAGCTGTTGGGGTGTCGTATTGACCCCCTCTTCAGATTTTACATGCCTCATTTCAGGCTAACAGCATCCTCAAGCAGGCAGTATACTGCATGAGAATCCGAATCTGCGATGCGCGGTCACGTGGTTGTTCTTCGTGTTCGCACACACCTATGCATAGCTCCTGACGCCCCGCGCCAAGCTCCTGGGAAACCCCTCCCTCTGCAGCAGATGTCACTGCATGGGGTTTTGTCCCACTGAAGTCCACAATGCGGGAAAAAAAGTCAGAGACTCGTCACTCAATATTTATGAGTTTTTGGCCATTTGACTATCTTTATAAACCGCTGCTTCCTGGTAACAGTCGGCTCTAGAAGCGAGTCACTTTTTTTTTTTGAAGCGAGTGGTTGAAGCAAAATTCAGCATCTGAGCGCTTTCAGCACAAACAAACACTCCCACGAACTTCTGACCAATCACACAATAAAGTTCTTGTGTTGTTATGTGGAGGGGGGTAAAAAGTTCGACCCGTGGGTCGCGACAAGAAGTGCCAAAAATGTCGACAATGCAAACAGAATGATGCAATTTTCATCATGAAACTGCAACAGTTTGGCACGATTTCGGCAGTTTGGATGCAGTATACTGCCTGCTTAAATCAGTAATTAGGAGTGTAGGAAAATATCGACACACTGATATATATTGATATTTCATTTCCCGATACCGTATTGATATTCTAAAGCCCTGTATCGATTTTTAATTAAGGTTTTAAATGTCAACCTTCCTGCCAACGGTTCATTTTTATGTTGTAGTTCAGTCTCTGACCGCTAAAGGGCAGCAGTGAGCCAGCCATTTGGCTCCTCCACTCCTGAGGAGCCAGAGAGTAACGGTAGCATTAGCATAGTGAGTAAACATTAGCGTCATGCAATGATGGCTAATCTGAACAGAAACGATCGACACCCTCTGTCTTTTAAGCTGAGTTAAGGTTAGACAGTCCCTTATTAGTCAGAATGTCTGTATTTTAAGCCAAATTGAAGTGTCTCGTCCGGGGCGCTCTTTTTCAGAATGTAGTCAGCTGTCATGTTATGGAAGGCAGGCAGGTAGTCATGTGTCTTAGCGCCTCGAGCTAAGGGGGTGTTGTGCGAAATTCAGTTCCCCAGTGAAAATCTGATCCCTCTGTGTCTGGAGGGCACACTGCAGCCAGAGAGGCAGATCCGACCATTTTCACAGCACTTCTGATGAATTTCTCAGTAAAAGGACTCACATAACCATGTCAAGGTAACCTTCAGTTTAATCATCTGCTGCTGTAAAAAATAAACTCTAAAATGAATAAATAAATAAAACCTGGCCTTTTTTAAAAATCACAGAATGAGTCCTCATCAGTCCTTTTCCAACTTTTCACATGTTCTCTTTAGCCTCACTATTTATCAGTCAGCCACCAAACACTGTCTTCTAACACATTGTGTGTATTTACAATTTATATTTATTGCTGATACAAGAACCAAATATTTCAGTTGTTTAAAATAATTTGTTCTCCCTCTGTAACATGGGAACAAAATAATTTACCTCCAAGTTTTTAACTGTGTTAATTACTCTCATTATGAACAACAAATCCTGAAGATTTGAGAAAATTTGCTCTCTATTTGCCAAAGTTACCTGGATGGAACCAAATATTATTTAGGCTTGTAAGCTACAGTTTGCACTGTTTCAATTAAAGAAAACTAATTTTCTCACCGCATCTTTGATTAATTTTGTCCAGGTGTAGACAGTAAAAATGATTATTATATCAGACGTGTTTTATATCGATACTGAACACGTGTTTATTATATATACTGCTCAAAAAAATAAAGGGAACACTTAAACAACGCACGCTAAGTCCATTCAACTCTGTACAGAACAAAGTACTCAATGCAAATATTTCATTGATTAAGATCGGGAGTTAGCG
>NW_013952599.1:905987-909296 GCF_001266775.1 Austrofundulus limnaeus
TTGTAAGATTTCTGGTGGAAGCATCTTATTTTTCATTTCACCTTTAAACAATGGTCAGAATGATTAGAAAGAGCCAGACTGAATGAATCAGTGATATAAGTACAGCTCACAGGTACTGCAGCGGTGCTGGAGGTGCTGAGTCCGTCCAGCAGGCCCAGGCAGCCCTCAGTGTCTGTGTAGGCCAACTGGCTGCCCGATGGATGCCAAGCCAAACTGCAGACGGTGAAGCCTTTTTCGTGCTTCTGCCTGCAGCGAACACAAGACACAATGATCCAACACACACACACCTTAACCCTGGAGCAGAACCCTGCTCTGGTCTCTAATCTATTCTGAGTCATTGAAATTTGTGTTCTTTATGTTTCAGGAGTGAAACAAATTATCTGTGGGCCTCTTGGCAAACAAACTTACCTTTCCACACACAGCTTGCTGTTTACGTCCCACACCGCCAGTAAACCACCAACACTGCCAGCTGCCAGAAACTGACCACACGGGGACCAGGCCACCACATTGATCGGCTGCAGACAAAACATACAGATATCAGGGATGTTGTAGTTCAGCTGATAAAGCAGCTACACAAAAGGCTTTGTGATCCCACGCTCTACAGTTCATCACTGACTGCAACAAAATACCAACATAAAATGAGATCATAGGATATGAAGTTACWGAGGGAGCTCCCTGTGAGAACAGGTTCAAGATCTGCTTTTTAAAACTCATCACTGTCCATTTCAAAATATCTCAGGAACTACTGGRAAGATTTTAACTTTCAGGAAATAATCATCAGATTTACATGCATAACTTATTAACTTTTCGAAGCCAACCCAATTCAAATCGGCCAGATCTTATTAAAACACAGGCTAAAATTCAGCTGATATTACAGATATCAATTCAAGTTTGATATGGTAGAAGCAGACAGTCATCCTCAAAACRTACTCTGAGTGCTAAAGACWGCTACATACTTCATGAACCGTAAGACATCTGATCCCACTGACGAATATTTTACACTCAAAACGAAACGGAGGGGTTGAGCTCCTGATAAGCCCCTCCCACTGCGGCATGTCACATACAAACAGAAACAACACAGCGAGAGCACAGTTGGCGAAGCAGATCCTTATTTTTGTGTCTCTTCCGTGCACTACAACTGTACCATCTCCTTCCACGAGTCCTTTGACTGATTTATTTAAGATTCGTTTAACTCTTTTCTTGTTTTGTTGGAACAGTTGTCAGGACGGCTGTATTCCTAACAGCCTCAGCCAGCTGGTTTAATCTGCCTCCCGTCCCTCCAGGAGAAAGTCTTAGTTTTAATCTTCAGCATGAAAAGAAGCAGGTACGACGAATACCGTTAAAAATATGTTGAACTTTTGATTTTGAAATGTTTTGCTTCCTAAAATAACTCCTTTGAACTTTTTACTCGAGCAGTTTTATTATGAAGTTTAGTTTATTATTGTTTAAATTCCTTTGATCCTTAATGCAGAAATCAGTAAAAACATATAATACTTGTTTTTTGCATCTTTTACCTAACAAAGTAAAAAAATACAATAATAACAAAACATTGCATGGTTTTTTAGGCAGTATTGGTATTCTGGTTTCACCTGGTGCTGATGAACACTCTTTGTTCTCACCTGTGTGAACAGATCATCAGACAGAGAGCTGACAAGAGTCCAGGACCCCCGCTCGTACAGGTGCACTTTGGTTTCTACAGGAACTGCTAAAAGCTGACACACACACAAACACACACGCACACACACAGTTTATTACTGTTGTGAACACATGTTTCTGTATTGCCTCTTGCACCGACTGGTAATAAAAGCTAACCCACGATGGTGATCACACAACCAGCGTTTGAGTCACTGACCTTCCCCGCTGCCGGCTGAAACGCTAACCGACACAGAGACTTGGCGTTGCTGACGTCGTTGGTCTTCTGCAGCAGAGGCCAGCTGACCACCTGAGTCTGAGAGGAAACACAAACATCATGAAGCACGGGTTGACAATCTAGCGGACAACCTGYTGACAAAATCWGGTTGTCCAAAAAAATCTCAATAAAAATGTAATTTAATAACTAGGCTAAATTGTTCTGTACAGAAAGTTTACTSTATACAAATGTTCTCAGTCAGCAGGTTTCAGGAGCTGCTTGAGTAAAACTTCCTCCTCATCCTCTTCTTTAAAGAGACCAAAAATCAACTTCCATAGGAGTAAACTGTGTACATGAMCTTATMAAAAGTTAGTTTAGTGTGAAAGTCAAAAATAGACACGTCTTTGTTAAAAGACGAGTCCACTCCTTGTCCCCCACCCCGAGGCAGCGGTCCGCCTGCACCCCCACTACACTCCTGTGTGATTAATACAGGAAAAAGGCAGTGCTGTCAGTCAGATGGCACGACCCGCCCTGCTCTGTTCTRACTTGGTAAAACTTTGACTGTGGTTCTCTCTAYTGGGTGAAAGAACCGTCAGTTTAYTCCCTAGACGGCTTTAACAAGTTTTTTTTTCTCCCGTTCATTCTTACAACRACAAACAGAAAAATTTAATCCAGGTCTTTTTTTCTTGGTTGTCCACTGGACAACCAAGTCCATTTTCATTTCCGACAACCAGATCCCGCCTCCCAACCCTGGTTGTCGGAAATGAAAATAGGTTGTCTCGGACAACCTTAACAAYGGTTGTGTCAACCCCTGTCAAACCCACAGAGTGTGAAGCCTAGGTTATAGTTGACACGACRCATAGGRCGTGAGGGGGCTTGMGTCAAAAGTTAYGCAATCGCGGTGGCCCCGCATGTTGGCCCTGCGTTGTGTCCTGGCATGTGGTT
The DNA here is from genome assembly GCF_001266775.1 of Austrofundulus limnaeus. Taxonomy (NCBI): domain Eukaryota; kingdom Metazoa; phylum Chordata; class Actinopteri; order Cyprinodontiformes; family Rivulidae; genus Austrofundulus; species Austrofundulus limnaeus. The sequence continues at coordinate 908,782 of NW_013952599.1, forward strand.
GTGCACCAACAGGTCCAAATATACCGGCATCTGTATGATCCCTCTATGAGATCATAAAGACAACCAGATGGCACAAAACTCATGGAAGGAAATAGCAACGGCTGTAAAGAAAGATGAGTTTTATGCTGGAAGACATGGAAAAATATTTGCRACCGGTTTGTGAAAGCCATGATTCTGGAGGAAACAAACCAGTGTGGCTCTCTCAGTTCGTGACGCACAGAGAAACAGATATTATATTAGCTATTATTAGTTCTGCTATATTATATTAGATTATATGGCAAAAGAGTTAAATGTGGTTACTTTGTTATGTGTGACGTCAAGCGTTTCTTGTTCTACACTCTGGTTTGGCACCGTACTGCCATCTGTCGGTGAAGAATGAACAGCGAGCAACTGTAAACGCACACAGTGCGCAGCTTCAGAGCGCGGGCACTCCGCCAATACCCAGAGCGCGCGCACACACACACACACGCACACGCACACACACACACACACACACACACACACACACACACACA
>NW_013952599.1:909565-921597 GCF_001266775.1 Austrofundulus limnaeus
CTTCTTTCTGCCTCCTTTCATTTCAATTTGGATTTGTATTTTTTGGTTGTGTATAAAAAATGTTTTTTGTTTTTAAATGAAACAAATAAATGAATAAAAATAAAACTAAACTAAAATGTTTATTATATAATATCTAATGTTAAAGTGATCATGAACACCAGACTTTTCCTTCATAATGAATTTCTACACAGTACATGTACAGTAGTACAGTCCTCATCCAAATATTCTCCTGTTTTTTACACAACACATGCAGATTTTGACATCAGTATGACACACAGACATTATGTAATATATACACTTTTCAGGGGTAAATATTGTGCAGTAAATACGCCCCTTGTAATACAGATAAAGAGCATCAGACCTCACTGTGACCTCAGAGGAGAATTACCCACCAAGAATTCATCTTTAGGGTCAAAAGAGACACTGAGGACCGGAGCCTCGTGACCCCGCAGTGTTTTCTGCTGGCTGCTGTCCGACACCTCCACCACCTTCACCATGAAGTCACTGAGAGAAGCACAGYGAGGTGGATAAATCAGAGGAAAAAGACGTTTCATTGATCAGTGAACAGAAAATAAAACAATCCTGATTTTCTGATTCGCTCAGAGCTGGAATGTTCGGAATCAATGCATGGAGAGATGGAGAGAAAATAGCATCGATCCAGAAACCATGCTGTGTTTCTGTTGCTGTGATCAACCTGCTTAAAGCAAATCAATCATATATAACTCCAACTAAACAATCATAAAGCACAACACACCATAAGAAAGATACTGGAGGAAAAAAAATGATAGTAAGTCAAATAAATAAATAAAGGTCGCACTCTAATATTTCATTGGACCACCTTTAGCTTTGATTACAGCACATTCACTGTGGCATTGTTTAAATAAGCTTCTACAACGTCACAAGATTTATTTCCATCCAGTGTTGCTTTAATTTTTCACCAACTTTCATTGATGATGGTAGAGTCTGACCTTCTCCAGCACATCCAAAGATTCTCAGTGGACTCTGTGGAGCCAATCCATGTGTGAAAATTAGGTGCGACCCGATACAACTTTTTCACTTCCAATACAACACTGTCTGATACCGATATCGACCAGAGACAATATCAGAACAAATCCTACATACGTTTATTATTTATTTGTAGTGTGGAATCTTATAAAGTCTTGATCAGGTCAAACAGTAAAAAATTGTCAGCAACAGTAAGTATGAGAAAGACTGGTTGGTCCCTCCCTCCCTTCCTTCCTTCCTTCCTTCCTTCCTTCCTTCCATCCATCCATCCATCCATTTATTTAACCAAGCAAATCCCATTGACATCACAAACCTCTTTTTCAAGGGTAGCCTGGGCCTGAAGGCAACCTATTGTACATGTCTTTGTGGGTGTGGGGGGGGGGAAACAGGAGTACCCAGAGAAAACCCACACCAATATTAACCAACGGGTTACATACARTAATTTTTAACTTAAACATAAAAATATTGTACAATTAAATACAATAAATAAATAATAAAACATAAATGCTGAAAACTGAGCWTGGACCTCAGTGTATCCAATAAAAACAAAGCACACTAACTATTCATGGTCTACACCCAAGCACTGCTGGATAGAAATCCTGAGTGGACTACTGGATGGACTGCTTATATTGGTGATTTTAGATGATGGCCGATATAATCCCATATTCATTTTTTGGTTAATATCAGACTGGTATTGATATCAGAYTGACAAAAATTCAGGTTCAGAGAAAAATCAGTCAGGGAAATATAATAAATTCTAATAATAACAAAATTTATGGCAAGACTCTTGGAAAAAAAACAGAGGAAACTCAGGTTTTTAAGAAAATGACTGCTTATCGATCAATCATTAGTGGATCGATAAGATCAATCAACTTTAGATTAATTCATTAATTGACAACTTGAATCCTTAGTGGGGATGAATCATAATAATTGCTCCCTCTGTCCTCACACTGTAGAMTACATCACACATAGCAGAGCAGCAGTTGTTTTCACACTGTAATATCAGACGTTTGAAGAGAAGCTCATGTTGGAGGAGAAACAAGGTTTCCATCTGGCCTACCTGGATCCGGCGGCGACTCTTGAGCCGCTGCTGTTGAAGGTGACGTGCGTGGCGTTGGTGGTGAAGCGCGTCAGGATGCCGTCCGGGTCGCCATCAGGAAACGTGTGGATCTGCACCGTGTTGTTGGAGCTCGCCGTCACCAACTTGCCTTTCTGTGGACGAGCAAACGCACCTGAATRCACAAGCTTCACTATCGTACACACAAGACTAAAAACCAATGCTCTTAATCTGGAAAAAAAAAAAAAAAAGATGGTGGATGTCCACCTTAAGCGCCACAGAGTACGCCTTCTCCCCAACGGTGATGAACTTTGGATCGTCGTCTTCCAGACTTTCCCAAATTCGAACGTCTCCATCGTTGCCACACGTCACGATGAACCTGGAAACATTTTTAGAAACAATTTAGAAACAAAACATCAGGTAGTGCAGCTGTTTCAGCCGGGACATTAACAGTATTACAGTACAGTACAAATACTTTGTTACTGTACTTAAGTAGAAATTTTGATTATCTATACTTCAGCAATAATTTTTCAGACAACTTTTTACTTTTACTCCTTATAAATAGAAATTTGTTCCTCGTATTTCATTATGACTTGTTTTGAGTCTGGCTTGTTGTTATAAATAAATGGTGCCTCCTGGATAGAGCGAATTCTTGTTGAGTTTTATCAGTTCAGCATGAGACCACCAGATATTTTTCTTGATATAAATAGCTTACTTGTACATTATCTAACCTCTACACAGGATTTACACATTAAAACATATTGTTTTACAACATTAAGCATTTACTTTTGTTATTTTCATGTTTTCATGAATTTGCGTTTTGTACAAAAATGTAAATTTATTTCTCTTGGGATTTTAGACCAGCCATATTTTTCCCATTATTGTTAAATTAATAATGTAAAAGTAAAAGCACACTTGAAATGCCAACTGTTAAATTAGCTGTGTTTATGTTTGTAATGATCGAGTTACTGATTTTGTACATCATGTATAAAAACATTGTGTTACACCACCAACTAAAGTATTGCCAGCAGTGTGAGGCAGGAAGTGGACTGCCCATATTTGGTCAAGCTTCTGAACTAATTCACCACTGTCATTTGCACATTTTTATTTAAATAAAACAGTTGTAGCATTAAAAAATAATAATTTTGGTTGGATGAGAAGTATAAATGTATAAAATTGTGACAACTTATGTATGATCCATCACACCTGTTTGACACAAATCACGTCACACTCCAGCCAAACATGTCAGACGTATGTAGACTGTATGAAGATGACTGTGGCAGACATATAGCATTATAACTCTACAGTCATGGCTTTTAGAAAAATGTTTACCCAATAGTGTTACTTTAACACTAAAGTACATAATGTCAGAAATTATACAAAACTGTTTTTATGCATTTAGAAAATGTATTTGATTACTTATTAGTTATATTTTATATAGTCACACAAACAGAGACTCTCTTATTAAGTTAAAAYATGCTGAAGCAGTGTGATAAACTGGATGAACCCCAAAAGGAGGCACTGTTTTCACCCACTACATGAGGATGAAGAGGCTTTTGCCAGTACTGTRTATGTGTTTATGTCTGTTAGCAAAACATCACATAAACCACTGAACGGATTTGAATGAAATGTGCAGACAGAAATCACTGGATGAACATCTACAAAAGATTAAAATTCTGGATGCAGTCAGATTCAAGATGGCTGCCAAAGACAAAAGACCTTAACAATCACAAAAATGCCTATACCTCAATCAGACTTACAGATACTGAGCTAATATTTGGAGTGGTAGCAGCCCAGACTGATTTACAACTCATGCTTTAAGTGTTAATGGATTGTGCAAGGGCTTTGTTTCAAATTTAGCAGTGAAGGTAGGTGTCAACTCTGTCTGATGGCAAAACATCCCATGAACCACTGGATGGATTTTAAAGAAACATTCAAAAAGTTAAACAACTACAACTGTTCAACTTTTGGTGTCAATCCAATTCAAGATGGTCACAGCTAATCAACATTAAGTATCACAAATTGGCTGTAATTTTCTATATATATCTATATTATATGAGTTTAGACTATGGGAGTCATTTCTAACATACTCYGAGTGTGAAAGCTCACACAAGATCTTTATCTAAAGCAGACCATATTTTATATAATGTAGGATTATCTTCTTCCCTGATAAAAGAAAAAAAAAGACAGATATGTGTGCAGACCTGACTATATTAGCTCTGTTTTTATTGTAAATAATACCACAATAAATGAAGAAAAAAAGTGTAGGTGCTCCCGGATCCTGTTGTTTTTGCAGTGATATGATGATATATATGATGTGATCTCTAAAGGTCGGTGATGGATGAGAAGAAGCCTGAATATCTAACTTACTTCCCAGTTTCGTCGAAGCAGACCTCGGTGTGTCCCTCCGAGTGGCCGTAGCGCATCGGCTTCCTCTCACAAGGCATTTTTTTTCCAAACACACTGAACACGTAGACAAAAATATCAATCAGCAGGTAACTCTGGACTAGCAACAGAACATTCCGCAGCTCTTAAGCCACAATACACCTGTTATGGTGATGTTAAAACCCGCTAGCAGTGACGCAAAGCTAAAGCTAACAGTTCAGCTAAATAAATCACGCTAAAAAAAACTTTAAACAACACGAGCAGACACACAGGCTCCGCTTTCGGTGTTAAACTCCCTCACACTATTTACARACTTGTAAATAAGATACAGTTTAAAGCACAAGTTACTGAAGCAACTTACAAGCTCCTCGGCTGACTCTACTGAATCTCCCGCGCTGAGTTAAAAACAAGGAAGACGTACGTCCCTACTCCCGCCAGCTACGCCATTACGCAATCGCGTAAACTCCTCCCACAGAGGGAGAGGAAAGAGATAAGTACCATTGATGTTAGATACATCAATATTTTTAATGCAACGTAAATGAGCAGTGAAATAAATCAGTATAATAATGAAAAAGGCCAACAAAACTACAATTAATTATTCGACCTACCATTTTTTTAGAATAAAACATTTTTTCTGTTTTAGTAAATCACCTTTAACATTTTTTTTTACATGTAAATGTTAGCCTGGCCCTTGCCTTCCTACRCAGYTCCGCTCAATTCTAGTTTTGTTCCTCACATCTTTTTTAAATTCATTTATTTGCACATTACTTTTATGTATTGAAGCTGTGTGTTACTGCAGAATAAACTCATTCTAATGAGTTGACGCAACATAACAAAAAATGCATCTGATGCATGAACAAACCTTATTTCTCATGTTTTGACATGAAATGCATCGTGAATCTATTTTTTGACCTGCTATAATAGATGCTTATTRCCAGATCATACAAGACGACATTAATATTGCATGCATATGGTTTGAGGAAATCAATAAAGAGGCTCCTTTGTGTCTGTGAAGACGAAGAGGATTCARGCATAAAGATAAAGCTCTGTTGATGCAGTTTTACAAGATTTTGACTATCCAGACATTACACCCTCAAAGTACTTAATTTAATGATAAATCATAGTTAAACTTAGGTTTCCTGAATTATTCTTCATTTCTGGAGCACAAACTGAGCACATTTCTTCACTCTGCTGTTGTCTTTAGTCTCTCTTCTCTACATGTTTATTGTGATTATTTCTATCATGTTTTTTCTTTGTCTCTTTTTCAGAAGAAGGTGACCGGATTAATCTATTTAATCAGAACTGAAATCATCCACAGAGCTATCTGCAACGGGTAAGATATTAATTGTTCATAAACCTCTATTTGAACAGACTAAACTAAACTATCACTTACCTGCTTCAGATACTGCCTTCAAACCTAATAGATAAATAAACATCGATGAATATTTCATTCATATTTCAGTCACTTTCCACTGAATGACTCACAGTTCAGCTGCAAAATCTTCTTTCAACCAAAACAGTTTTTTTTTCATGCATTTATCTTTCCATTTGGAGTTGTCCTTGAGTTGAGTCATCATTAGCTTGTCTGTGACACAGGTGCAGAAAAAACAAAATCTGTGAAGCAATCAGAGAACAGAGGTGGTGCAAATGGTGTTTATTGGTTGGTGTTTTCAGTCAGGTGGATATTATTTGTGCCTCGTTTTAATTAGTTCCACTGTGTACAAGTCTTTTCCAGCTGGTTGTAAATAGATTTAAAAAAAAAGCATTTGAGAAAATTTGAGGTACAAATATCCTAATGTCAATTTTATTTGAACATGAGTTTCTGGAGCCTCTGAGGAGGAGGCAGAAGGGTCTCTGCCATCCAGCTGTTGGGGCTGGGCTGCCATCTTGTGGCTGCAAAGGAAAAAAAATGAAGCTCAGGCTTCTTTTCAAATGTTTTAAAAGCATTAGGGACACAATAATTGTCACTGTCTGTCTGCATTTCCTTTGCTCAAATGTAGAGTTCTGTTGGTGTTTTGACTGATTTTGTTAAAACAGGAAGTAAAATAATTATTTCTTTGTTTGCATTAATGGCAACTGTGATTTCAGTGAGATTTTTTTCAACAAAAAACGACTCAGTTTTTAAACTGTAGGTTTGAAGATGTAACTGCTCAGCAGAGAAACTGCAAAAATGATAATGTGAATGCTTATTGCTGAAAACTTCAGCCGAAACTGCTGAAACGGAGCTGAATTTGTTCATTAACAAACGTGAGTTTACTTTGAGAAGATGAAAGAAACATAAGTTAATACACCACCAGGCTGTTTAACAACAAACAGTCAAAGTTGCAAAAAGAAGCTAAAATTGGCATAATGCAACTGAAAGATGCATTACTGCTAATAAAGCTAGTAGGAAAAAGCAGAAAGAAGTACAAAAAAGTCAAAATTATCAGAAAAATAGCAGAAAGGAGCTGAAATATAGCTTAAATTGTAGAAAAAAGTTCAAATTTGCAGAAAAAATATCCAAAGATAGCAGAAAGAAGTTGAATGTAGTACACAGATGGTGATAGTAGTGTAACAAATATCAAATTAGCCAAAACAACCGAAAAAGTGACAAATTATTGTAAAACTGAAAAACAGCCAAAATTTGCCAAAAGCAGCTAAAATGTAACCAAGGAGCTGAAATTAGCTCAAAAAAGCAGAAAGATCAAATTTCCAAAAAGAAGCTAAAATGTTCACCAAAATGAGAAGGAGGTTGAAACAAAGCAGAACCAGAACAAAATGGGTTAAGTTTTGTAAAGATTTCTAACCTTTTAAAGGGTTTTAAGATGTTGAAAACGGCTCCATTTATCTTCAATGGGAAATACTTCTACGTTTTCAAAAGTGAAATAGGAAAAAATGAATAAATAGCTGAAATACATAAAGTCATAGCAGGAATATCCTAGAGTAGATGAACATTTTGATGTACGAATTGTTGAAATAACACAGAAATTGAGGCACAAGCTGAAAAATGTGTTTGTTGCATTCACACTATTAGAAAACTTGAACATATTTATTTCCTGCCACTGTTTTATGTGTGTGTCTGTAAGTAAAATATCATGACCCACTGGATGGAATTTAAAGGAACTCTCAGACGTTAATCATTAGATGTACATCTACAGTGTTAGCAGTGAACCCATTTCAAGATGGCCACCCCAGCTAAGTGACCTTAGAAAACAGAAAAGTAGCTACAACTCAGTCAGATGTGCAGATATTGAGCTCCAGTTTGATTTGGTGCCAGTTGAGAGTCACACATTACACACAGTTTGAGTGCTAACAGATCACTCAAGATCTTGTTAAAGTAAGATTTTGTAAACGTTTTTRAGGTTTGACCAAAACAGCTACCACTCTGTAATTTCTAAACCTAATTTGACCTGAGTCAAGTTCATTCAAAGGTGAAATGCATTTTTAAAGGCTTTAATAAAGGGTAGACAAGAGAGACAGTCAGAAAAACCTGTCGTGGATCTTATTATCTCTGCTGTGTAGTCATCAAGATGCATCAATGCAMCAATGTATCATCATTTCTCTAAGAAAAGTTTGTTTTTTTACAGCTGACAGTTCACATGGCGCAGGCCCCTTCACACTTGATGTGGTACTGTCTGAGGTACTCCCTGAGCTGAAGGGGCAGCGGCAGGCGGTCCACGCCCTGGTACGTGGTGCAGCTGCAGATCAGAGCCCTGCACAGGTGCTGGAGGGTGAAGGGGAAGGTCCTGGGCAGCGGCCTGGAAAGCAGGGGCTCGAAGAAGAGGCAGGTGGCRGGGTCACTGTAGTGCCTCAGCAGACCCGTCACGCTCGGGTCACGGTACATGCACGGGTCACGCACGTCGAAGCTGAAGCGCTTGCCGTTCTGCTCGATGCGCGCGTGCAGCGAGCGGCTGTAGCGCCTGAAGCTGACYGAGAAGAGGAACTCGTCCTGCGCAGAGTCTCGGAGCAGAAACGTGCCCTCGGGCTGACCCTCCAGCAGCTCCTCGGCCTCAAAGCGGTTCAGCACGCCCCAGTAACACGGACTGTTGTTGATCTGGAGGAGATCAGGGACCAGGATGTAGTCCGTGTAATCACAGCTGCCCTCTGCACCCCCACGATGACACGAAGGGTCCCAGTCCTCCAGGTTGGTGCTCGCAGGTCCTGGTGAGCAGCAGATGTCCTCCCAGGAAATGGGTGTCTGAGGTGGAGAGGTAGAAGAGGAGAGGCTGGGCTTCAAAGGAGCCTCCATATCTTTCAGGGCGCTGGGGGTAGAGACCTGATTCTTTATAAGATGCCAGCATTTGGCCAGTTCCGACTTGGGTGAGAAAGGACATTTGTCCTGCATGAGCTCTGAGACATGGATCTTACGTTTGGACCAGAAGAGCACAGAGAACGGTTTTGAGGAGCCGGCAGCGTGGTGGTAGTGATGATGGTGAGAGCGCAGAGGAAAACACTGACCCACGGCATCCTGGAACTTCTGCCGCAGGGAGCGCCGGGACAGGGCCTTCCTGCAGACCCCATCGAAGTCTGCAGCCGTCAGGGCTTCCCCAAGGGCACTGCAGCTGCACTTCCTCTCTCTGCGCCGCCTCGAACACGACGTCGAACGTACGCCGAGCTCCTCCGAACCATCTGCTTCCAGGCCGCCGCCTCCTGACCCGTTGCAGGAGCTCCGGGAGCGCTTCTTCCCTCGCCAAATGTAGCTGTCTGCGCTCCAGCTGCGGAGGCCGGATTTGGGACGAGTGTCTGCTCCTCTTGGTTTCTTCTCTGACATGTCTGCTTTCTCTTCTTCCTCTGCAAAACATTTCCAAATCAGTCAGGTCAGGCTTTATTTGGCACAATCAACCACATCTGAAAGTGCACAAAACTGCACCTGCAAACAAAGACATGTATAACATAGATATGTATGATAATACTAGACCAAATGTCTCTGCCTTCTCCTGTTGTTGGGAGTTAAGGTCATCATGACTCAATTTACAGGAGCTGCCATGTTGTATTTTTGGAACCAGAGTCTGTGCTCTACACCCCCACACACAAACGGTACTCCATGAGCATTCATTTAAGCATGAAATAACTAAATGTTTTCAAAAAACGAAAGTTTGAAGATACAAGAAAAGTCAACATGGGAAAAATTGGTGCATTGTTTTATTTTTAAAAGGGCATGTTTGTGTAGACCCTCAGTCATCTCGGACATGGTCAGTCTAAAACAAAACAAGCAAACCAACCAACCAACCAACCAACCAACCAACCAACCAACCAACCAACCAACCAACCAACCAACCAACAAACAAACAAATAAACAAACAAACAAACAAACAAACAAACAAGCAAACAAACAAACAAACAAACAGTACTTCTGTTCTGAATTTGAAGACAAATTAAAAATGACAAATTCAGTTATGAAACCTAGATTCACATACAGATCAAACTACACACCTCTCACAGCAGCGAGTCATCAAGAACTTTGTTTGCCTTTGGTCACATGTGGTTTAGGGAAACTGAGTGGGCATCAGGCTCAGTGCTGCACTGTAAGTTTTAGAGAGCTGAAATCTGACGCCCTCTCTTTTTTGTTTGACAGTATCATATTCTYCTCTCTCAAACCATTTGTCTTCTTCTATCAACATTTTTGGTATTATGTATTACTTTTCTATTCTAGACATAAAGAACTGAGCAGAGCAACTTTATGTATCTGAGTCTTTGCATCAAATATGATTCAGTTAGAAGAAGAATGACATCGTTTGTGCAGTGTGTAAAGGGAGTGATAGGGTCAGTAACATCGGAACAGAAAGAAATAAACAACTGTAAACCATCTGCATTATTGTGATGATTTACATTGTGTTTCTGAATGACATAGTTTATAAAAGAGTTTATTTAATTTGATATACAAGTGGAAGCTTATTAGGAATGAATAAAACTGGACCAAGCATGAAGCCTTGTGGTACCGCACAAACAAAACCCTGTTTGGCATGAAGAACGGTTTGTCTTTAATACAGTTTATGATCAAAGTCAGTAAAGAACTGACTTACAAAATGACTGACTTACTGACTTGATTATAAATTAATCAAGTTTAGTTGAGAGCCAAGAACCTTTTCCCTGCAAACAACAACAAAAACGGGCTGATCTTTCACCTCAGGATAAAACTTTTTGTGCGCAGTGATTTAAAACAATAACAGCCACTTATTTTTGTGCCCATGCATGAATTATATCATTTAAATTTTCTTAAATAAAACATTTTATGATGACTGTGTGCATTCTTTTGTCACAATGGCCCAGAGAAACCTTCTTGGAGTCAGAACGTCTTTGATAATGTTCACTTATGAAGATAATGTTTTTATAACTGGATAACCAGAGAAATTTAAATATTATGATGCTGAAAGAATCCGATCTATGTGATGCAACAATAGTGACTGTGAAATAAATACTGTYTAGTTGTCAATTCTTGAGTCGTTTGTTTAATTATAAATTATCATTGTCATTTGTTCTGTTTGCTCTTTATCTTTCTCCTGACATACAGCACATCTGAGACATCTGGATTCTTATTCCAGGTCTTACACAGTCATACACAGACACATACACAGAGTCAGCAAAATGCCGACTCTGTGTATGTGTCTGTTAACAAAATTTCTCACAACCTTCTAACCTGCAGATCTAACCCTAACTCTAACCAAAAATTAAATGAAGCACTGCTCACATTTTGGAGTAAATTCACAAGTTTAGTCTCTATGTAAAACTATCAATCTGATTTTTTTTACTTCAGCAGTCATCAGGTTTGTAACTTAACTAATGTTTAGTTATGGAAGTTGAAATACGCTATAAACAWTTTTTTCCCATTTCCAAAGCTGCATATTGAATAAAAGGTAGCTTGTTTGGCTACACATCTGTGGTGTCAGTAGCTGTACCACGGCACATTCAGGTGGGACATGAGGGGCTTCCCTTACATTTTGTGCTCTGGAGAGTCTATAGGTGAACCCAAYTGGCCAAAAGAGGTGTCAATCAAAAGAAGACAACCAATGGAATCGTTTGAACAGCCTATTATGCAAATTCAAAGTCGCTATTGGCATGGGTCAGGCTATAAAGTGGCAGGAAATAACCACAAGCTGGGAATAAACCACAGGCGGTACATTGAGGGTAAGCCACTGGACAAATTTTAATAAAACCTCAAACAGTAAACACCAGAGATACGTCCAAAACCTAATTAAAGATGGCTGCCGCAACCAATAAAATACAAAACTGTCTGTAATTCAGTCAGTTTTTACAGATATTGAGCTACCTTTTTTGTAATAGAAGCTGATATTCATCTTTAAAGTAGACGTATTCTGCTTTTAAATCCTTCCTTTTCATATTTAAATCTTTCAGTTGGACTCTTTATTAAATGGAACTACAATGCTTTGGTCTAAATCAGTGGTTCCCAAACTTTTTATCTTCTGACCCACAAAATATTCATAGCAAAAACTTGTGACCCCAAATATTACTGGTCTGAGTACACAAACTTTGTTAATAACCCTAAAAACACAGGCTTTTTGACAATCTAAACAGCTTGTACACAAATATAAATACTTATTTATACTTATTTGTGTTTTTGTAATAGAAAATATGACATCAGCAATTA
>NW_013952599.1:922597-943933 GCF_001266775.1 Austrofundulus limnaeus
TTTCGGGACCCCATTTTGGGTCCCGACCCCAACTTTGGGAAACACTGGTCTAAATCCCTCCTTATTCTAACTTCACCTGCCCCTCTTTCACCCATTTTGTGATGTGTGTCTCAAAGCATCAGATTTTGTTACTATTACTTTAAGACGCTTCTAGCCCTGCCCCCCTCCTGCTTCAAGACCGGTCCACTCCGGTGTGAGAGAAGGGGGGTGGGTATATTTCCTAACTTGCAGAAATGTTTTGTTTCCAATTTAATTAAAAGTTGTCAACAACAGAAGACTTGTTCATCCAGATTTACTTGTTGGAACCGTCTGACCCACAGCCAGAGTCTGACCCACAACCAGAGTCTGACCCACAACCAGAGTCTGAACCACAACCAGAGTCTGACCCACAACCAGAGTCTGACCCAGAACAGAGAAGAATTAACAAGRAAATTGTAGTTGGTAAGTCCAGGCCTTATTTGGGAGTTCTGTCGTAGATAATTTATGAAATAGTTCAGAAAACATCATAGAAAWTAAAAAGAACTGAGCAGKCTGTAAAATCTGACCCAAACAGAATATAAAGATATCTTTGCAGCACCAGCAGAGACTAAATTCAACTTTTCTGCTCCCTGGAGACTCCAGGCTCACAACAAAATGTATTTAAYAGCTAAAAATGTGGATTTTGCAGGATATGTTCTCTTTAAGACAAACTTTAAGAGCTTACTGAATTCATATATTTTTGACTGAAATGTTGCCATTAGCTAGATATTTTTCTGTTAGCAAAAAATCTCATAAATCACAAGAAACTAAACTCTCCGACATGACTAGATGGACATCTAAACTGATTAAAGTCTGGAGTCAAACCACTTCAGTCATGACTAATCAACCTTTAAATCTGAAAATATTACAGATATTATTCAAAAATTTGACATTGTAGTACCTGAGAGTCMTCTTCAACTCATGCTTTAAGTATAAACAGATTGTGACTGTGTCCACTGTCAAAGTTTGACCAAATAATTATAACTCCATCATTTCTTGATGTCAGATGATCTTAGAAAGTCCATTCTAGCAAACACATTAAATTACCGTGTGTTTGAGAAAAGTTTTGAAATAAATAAGACTAGAAAGATCATAAAATGTCAAAGAAATAAAAAAGCTTAAATGATAAAGTTAAACTCCTCACAACAAAAAGTTTAATATTATGTTTAATGATACATATCTTTCTCATTGATACATATTACAGATACAGCCCAAAGGGATGTTTAGAGTTTCAACTCATGAAAGCAGAACCCAGAATACTCATTTATCCAAAATAATCTATATGTGAGCAACAGTAAGCTTTAAATGTTTAATGGTTATTAGATTTATTCTTTCTCTTATTTATAGGCCTACAGATCATTTCCTGTGGAGCTAAAATCAGCCTGCAAGAAAAAATAATCACTTTCTGATTAGTTAGATTTATTCAGAGTTGATTTAGGGGAATAAAAGTTGCCAAAATTGTTTCCACGTAAATCAGAGTATAAACAAGGTTTATCAGAGTGAAGTGGCTGTCAGCACTTCTGTTGACATTAACTCTGTAAAAAGATGATCGTACCTTCAAACGGTGTCAGAAGCAAGGCTCCATGTTTCCTCCAGCTGTTCTCGGCTCTTCAGTGATCCTCCTGCAGCCTTTTAGTCTCTAACAGACGGCCGACTGAGCCGCATCCTATATAATTATGATGCCGGGTCCCCTGAGGGAGCAGCTTCCTCTCAGCCAGGCAGGGCCGGGTCTGAATGAATGAAGGTGGAGTGGGGTCGAGTGGACAGAAACAGGATGTGTGGGGGTGAGAGAGGGCTGTCTCACATTAATGGCAGTGAGACATCCTCTTCTCTGTCTTCTCTCCTCTTTACACAATTATTGACAAATTATATCTATGAAAAGAGGAATGTAATGAAAGCAGAAGAGCCTGAAGTGCATGTTTGCACACAGAGTGAATTATCTGCTTGTTTAAATTTATTAAGGTAAAACTGAACTTAAGTGCATTTAAAAAAAAGACCTAAAGGGACAGTCTGGACATTTTTGAAGTGATCATGCAACACATCTGCCTTGGTGAGCTCCAGGGGTTTATAAGGCTGCAGTCGAGTCCTTCAGTGGAACATTACATATCTTATGGTTCATAGTTTCAGATCCTCCCAGGGATCCCTGTAAATATTTATCATGAATAAACTCAAACATACCTCTTACTCTGACACTGTGTTCACTCTGTCACTCCTCTTGACATCCTCTATTTATGATGCAACTTCTGCAAACCTTAAGCCATTTTATTACAACTTTTCTGTTGAAAACTCATGCTCCTTCTGACTTTTTAAAATAATTAACTTTATTTATTCCATGAAAATACTCTGAGATCTCTTCAGTTCTCTTTTCAATCTGCTCCAACAAGCTTGCTCTGATTTTGAATTATGCTATTTTTGATTTTTAGCTGCTTTTGTGCTAATTGTACAGTAAAAGCCCTGTCACACTATAATGTTTTAGACAACTTACGCCAACTTATGAAAAGGTTTTTATGTCTAAATTACTAACACAAATAATGTATTTGATAAATTGGTTAGCATTACTTCATGCTTAAGAGGATTCCAGTTGATTTTTTTTTATTCCATCTTCAATGTAGATGTCTCCGAACTTTTCACAAGTTGTCTAAAACTTCATAGTGTCACAGGCCCTTTTGTTGGTACTTTTAACCTTTAGCTACCATCGTGTTTCTTTGAAATTTATATCCCATTTGATAATATTGGCATAGTTATTGCTACTTTTAGCATCTAGCTACCCTTTTACTTTAGCTAAGATTTTGCTATTTTTAGTGTTTAGTTAACTTTTTACTATTTGTAGTTGTTTYGTACCCCTTTGTTGCTTTCAGTGATGTCCTGGAGGAAGACTTTTACTTCTCCTCACACCCGGTGCTCAGTGACTGATGTCTGATGAGGTACAAACTGCAGATATTTCACTAAACTACAAACTGCAGATATTTCACTAAACATCACTTCAAAAATAACCAGAAGTCTCTTAAAGGATGCAGAACTACAAAAACCTGTCTTGGTTCTGATTCCCATGAGGGTTTTTTGGACCGCGTCAGATTGACCCAAACACAGGAAACAACAAAGCTTCACTTATTGACTGATTCTGATTGACCTGTGAGCCTCCAGGTTTAAACTTCCAGCAAACGCTGCTGAAAGGCCTCATCAGTCARCATGATGTCATCCACAGCGGCTCCATGAATTTTGGCAGATCTATAATTCATGAAACAAACAGATAAATAATTTTACCCCCAGTGGTTTAATAGTGTGTTCCTGCATGTTTGAGGCTCAAACAGATTGATGATGATGGTCATCACATCTTGACATCACAGACAGTGCAGTGCCCAAACACACTGGACTTCCTCCTAACTGAATATTTAATGTCGCTCACATTATCAGTCAGCAGAGCAGAACGATGAATGCCACCTGTTCTGCCCAACAACCTGATCAATTCTTTCCACTCCAAACTTTGGAGACAGCAAAGTAAAAACCCTGAACAATCAGCTGAAAGTCAAAAAGAAAAAATAAGTAGGTCCTCTGGACGGGTTCTTCTTTAATGAAACGTTTCTTCTCTCCTCCAAGAGACTACCTGGATTACTGAGATGCATCAGGACAATCAGCTGAAAGAACCTGACAACTGAAGGGCTGAGAATTTAAACAGCTGTTGTCTTTCTTTACTCTTTCTGCTTCGACTCCACTCCATATGGTAGAGAATTAAAGGAAGAAATCACTGGGTWTATTTTGTTATCACTTCTCAAAACCTGTTAAAAAGTGCTGGTATATAGCCTGGAAGGAGAAAACCTAATAGGTTAGTGAAAACATGAAAAAGTGCTGCAAAAACAGGAAAATCAAAGGCAACAAAATTACGTSATTTAAAATCCAAAGATTTCTAGGCTAAAATCAAGATCAATTTGTTTTAAAAGTGAATACACAGAATATGTCTCAGACGGAGTTTAGATGTTTAATAGACTTATATTTTTATTTAAATATAATGACAATAAAAACACCTTCAGTGGGATTGAACTYGTTCTCTGACTTCAAATCATTAAAGCACGACTCACCTCACTGTGACTGTCGGAGACTTTGTGACTTAAAATTGTGAGAATATTGAAAAAATATATGTTTTCATTTGCAGTCCCCTCAAAATGTGAGAATGTGTGATGTGTTGAAAAATCGGTTTTGCACAGACAGTTTTCTTTTAAATCGACGTATACTGTGTTTGTGTGTACAGCTGAGCTAAAAGCCAAGTTGTCCACATTATTTTTGTTTCATACCTGACTCAGCTCCCAGCCGCCCTGATGATCATTTGAAACACAGCAGCAATATTAGAGCAATCTGCCCTGCAAWTCAGGTCAAAACTGTATTTCAAGGTAAGAGTTTTGCCCATTTTAATCTCCTTTTATGGCTAACGGGACAATAGATTGATATTTTATGACGAGTTAAATAAAGCGTCTTGCATCATGTTTTCATCTTACAATGAAAATATACAAATACAGTATCTTCATGACTTTTTGTCTCGTTTTGAGTAGTAAAATTTTGTCACAAAAAAATTACAAAACTGAAAATGTCCTGATGGGATAGGATAGGATTCATTTATTGTCATATGCAGGTTAACAAGAGTCAACAATGAATGAAATTCTTAGGATGAGAAGAAACCCTTCAACTCACTATAAAGAATAAAAATAAAAAAAGACAATACAGAATACAAAATTCAGTTTGCAATAGGTGCACAAAGAGTAAATGAACAAAAAATTAGGGTAATAAATATRCAGTGTAAAGTCAAAATGTTGAACAGCAAATAATAACTAAATAGCAAAGAAAACAACAACAAAATTTGAGTAACAGAAGCGTGCAGGCAGAGTGTACAACATAACATRCAGTATATACACACGGGGATGCCTCATTCTGAAGAGCAATATTTGGACCATGACTTCATGTGACTCTGATTTAAAGGAAAGTAAAAACACAAAGGAAATTGAACTAAACTGATCGAAAAAACAAAACAAAATGAAACATGTTTTAAAAATCTTCAAGGACAAAGTTAAAACCTGAACAGAGGCAGACCRTGACAGTACCCCACCCCCAAGGGTCAACCACTAATACTCCTGCAGACAAAAAAATAAATAAATAAATAAAAACTAGTCCAGCTGGAGTCAAACAGATCAGAGTCTCATCTAAAAGAAAAGTAAGCCTCAGCAGATATTTCATACAGATTTTTGATTTTGTTTAAAAACACTGTTCAGTTCAGAATTTCAATGTAAGGAAAACATAGTTTGATCCAACAGGAAACAAAAATGCTTCAGAAAAATCTTTCTTGCAGCTGATCTTGTTCAGATCAGTGACTCCTGGTCTGGTTTTTAAATAGGTCCAATTTCTTTTGTTTTAATCCAAGTTAAGTCTGGTTTAACTTGTGGTTTTTTTGTTGTTGTTGTTTTTTTACTTTGGAAAAGTTCCATTTTGAGCTTTTTCCATTTTATTTCTGTCTTTGATCAGTCAGTTTGCTGACATCCTGTTTTTCCCCACTGGTAAATAGAAAGTCTGGTCATTTTTAAAKTGGTGTTTAATGAAATAAGTCTCAGTGGTTGGTACTTTATCAGCAGTGACATCAGTATGGAACATTAAGTATGGAAAAAGAGGMAAAAGTCTTCATCCAGGCTATCGRCTAATGGTGTAAAACGATGGCCCAGTTTTTAAAACTGTCTTTCAGACAACTCTTTATATAAAGTGACAAACACTACATGAGTTACTATTAAACCTCTACACTTTTGTACAACATTTATTGTTTGGTTGTTGCTTTTTTCGCACTTACAAGTCGTAAATTTAAACTGGAATGCCCCTCCAGTGGGAATTCCCTGTCGGAAAGTGGGAGAGCTTAGAATTCAAGACCCACCACAACTCARCAGTGAGTAAAACTCTCTTATATTTACTTTTAATAGTATTTCTGCATCATTTGTTTCACATTTACTCAGTCGTACTACTTTTCAGTTATTATAAGAGGATGTGTTTAAACAGTTTCTAGTTAATACCAAGTAGAGCTCAGTTATTGTTTGTTAGCAGTGCTCAGCTATAGCAATGAGACTAGGAACGTGACATTTACTGTTTAAAGTTAAATACAAAATGTCAAAKTTAGTTATAACTGACCCTTTGAGGGCCATCATGATGCTCATGTGGTTCTCAATGAAAATGAGCTTGACACCCCAGAGTTATTTCTGTTAAGTCTCATCTTTTATTTTTCCTTGTAAATTGCATCTTGAATTATTTGGTGTTTTCTATTCCAATTAATACAATTTTTATTCTATGAGTGGCTTTTCCCTTGATTGAATTGAAAAGTAGCAGTCACAAAGTTTCAGTTCAGTTCATTTGAATAAAACTTGAGACATTTTGGCTGTGCTCTCTGTAAACTCAGCTCCAGCCTGGTGAAGTCTGGTCTTTGTTTATATTTGTTGTCTCAGAAACAGATGGAACAGAAAGCATCGATGTTACACTCAGACTTTCCTTTAGAGATTCTGCTGTGCAGCTTTGTGCATCCATAAAGTGTGTCAGGAGGATGTGGTGCAGGCTGTTGTGCAGGAAGTGCCTCCTACATTGGATTAAATCATACTGGCCCATTATCCAGCTGCAGCACGAACCAGACTGGACCAGACCGGGTTCTCATATCAGTTCACAGCAGGCATCGATCTCAGCACAGCCCAGTCCGCAGCAGCTTCTATGAATTATTGATTCAGCTATGAATGAATGGAGACGCTGCTCCGCGAGTCTTTTTATATGAAGGGTAAAACAGCTGTGATTCACTTTTATTCAATCAGGAGAGAAACGCTAAAGAACAAGTTCAGAGTCACTCAGAGCTGAATCCAGATAACAAGGAGTTTTACTTCATCCGTCAAACTAAATACTTTTTAAAGATTTTTTTTCAACACTTTCCCTCTGGAAACATTAAATTCAGCAAAGTCTCCTGATCAGTGGGATCRGATTTGCTCATGTTTGTTTGTGATGAAGGAATTTGCATCAACCATAAGTCCAATAAACTGAGTTAATGTGTTTTAGAAAGGGTTGTGTGTTTGCTGTTAAAATGTTTATCTCTTGCTTTGTTTCAATTAACTGAATGTGAAGTCTTGTTTTCCACAAACTCTGTTTTCAAGTGAGAAGCATTCAAAAACACTAAGATTTTATACATTTACAACAGATTTTAAATAAATAAAACTGCTTTATTTACACATTAATTTGCCCCCAACAATCCTTACCACATATCTGATTTAATGTTTGCTTTTTGCATTTGATTACAGATTATATACATTTATATCTTAAACAGTATTGTTCAATTCAGAAATGACTACTGGTTAAGCACAATTATTTCCTTATTTATAGACTCTTCCATTCAGTTTTTGGCTTTTTTATTTTTTAACTAATCATATACTGTATCAAAACGTTCAGCCCATTCAGAAAATGGGTGCCAAGCCTTTTGAGTTTTGCAACTTCATACTTTTAAAATGTTTTTTCTTGCAGATTTTTTGTTTCACTGAAATTTAATGAGATTTTTAGATTAGATAAATTCAGCACTAAGCTGCTGTTTAGCTATTTCCGCCCTTTAGGTATGGTTGTGCTAATCTTAGCTTTTAGATTTTTTTTTTAATTTTCGCTACTGTTTTCTGAGTTATCTTTAATATTTGACTATGCTGTCTAAGTTTTAACATTTTTCTATGGTCTTGCCAGTTTTAGCTTATAACTTTTTGTTAATTTTATCTTCTGCTTGTTTAATTTTGACAGCTCAGTTTCAGTTTCTTCTTGACAAACGTCAGTAACTTAACGCTGTTTATTTCACAGTGCAATGCAAAGGTTTCTAGCTGGTCATGTAAAAAAAAATTTTCTCACCTTTACCTACCTGTTCTCCAGACAACGGCAGTGACGTCACAAGAAGAGACATTGTCTGCAGAGGGGTGTGTGTGATTATGAAATKTTTTGTGTAACAGTGTTTAACATTTCAATTGTTTAATTCATGCAAATAATAAAACACAAAATAAGCCATTTGAGATGAGGACCTATGTTATTAATTTCTATTTAATGCAATTTAGTTTATTTATATAGCGTCAAGTCACAACAAACGTTGTCTCAGGGAACTGTTCAGAAAAACAGAAAGAACAGGAAGAAACCTCCAGCAGAACCAGGCTCAGGACAGGTGTCCATCTGCCTCGACCGGCTGGTTGGGGACAGGAAAGAGACACAGGTAAACACAGGACTGGTCCAGGTGTGTTTTCTTCAGAAAGAGAGACAAAGAAAACATGTTACTGACAGAAGTAATTATACAAACATGTAGAAGAGAGATTAAAGACAACAGCAGAGTGAGGAAATGTGCTCAGTTTGTGCTCCAGCAGTCTAAGTCTACAGCAGTAGAAATGAAGAATAATTCAGGAAACCTAAGTCTAATTATATGATTATCAAAAAGGAAAGTCTTCAGTCTAATCTTAAAAGTAGACAGAGTGTCAGCCTCACGGASAGAAACTGGAAGTTRATTCCACAAGAGAGGAGCTTGATAACTGAAAGCTCTGCCTCCCATTCTRYTTTTAGAAACTGGAGGAACCACAAGTAAACCTGCAGTCTGAGAGCGAAGTGCTCTGTTAGCAGAGATTAGAGAAGATGAGTCTGTGATCAGTAGGTTGCAGGTTCAAATCCCTGATCCATTAACAAATATCAGTGTGAGAAAGGTAAAGCATTCACATACCTCCACCTTCATTTTACCCCATCGTGTGCCCTTGAGCAAAGCTCTTAGCCACACCCTCACACACCCCCAGCTGCTTCCCCGGCCGCCCTTAATGACAGCTCTCTACATGTGCCACGCTGTGGCTCTGTGGTCAGTCATATAAATAAAATCACTTTGTACCCTGGACATCGTTTGCCTCCTGCCAATCATCTGTCACTCTGCTCACYYRTAGGAAATGCTGTAACTGAYTGACTAAATGTTAGATCCAGTATTATATTTTTACATATTCTGATCGTTGCGTCCATGAGGTTTAAAACACAGAATGAGAATTGATGTGTTATCACGTGTTTTTATGTTCTGTAGCATATCGTGCACTGCCTCCTTCTGTACAACACCAAAACCTACATCCAGTGGTGGGCAGCGCTAATCCAAAATTTAATTCCGCACTTTCTAAAGCGCTTTTGGAAATATTTGGGTCCGCAACTTCAAAAACACTTATGCCATAGAAATACTAGTGAAAACTAATTTTAAAGCGCAAGTTCAATTAGACACTTACCAGCTGGCAACAATTCATGTACAATATATGCACAACACTGCCAACTAGCGGTGTATGAACTCTTTTACAACTTAATCCTACAATTACCGATTGCTGGGGATGTGATTTCCTGAAACAGACCTTTAGCTCCTGGTGGAAAAATTTAAAAGTTGTTGAGGATTGCTAGTTCGGCTGCTTCTCAATAAGCGTGTTTATCTGGGAGGGGTGCTGTTGGATAGATCACGTGTGTTGTGATTCATTGACAGCCTTACCTTCCACTGTTCAAGATAATGATGACTGGTAGATAATTAGTTATTAGCGGTACTGCATGTTAATGTTAGAAAGCACAAATCCGCTTATGAATTGTAAAAATTAGTAAGACCGCTACAGCACAACTGAAATATTTAGGTCCGCAATTAGCAGATTTGTGCTTTAGCGGACTGGTGCCCACCACTGCCTACATCAATTATAAATTAAAAAAACTTTGAGTAATTAGTTAGAATTTTGTTCCTTTTCTTACGTCACATTATGCATTTGTCCTTGAAGCATCCTTTGTGTGTGTGTGTGTGTGTGTGTGTGTGYGTGCGTGCGTGCGTGCGTGCGTGCGTGCGTGYGTGCGTGCGTGTGTGTGTTTGTGTGTAGGGTCATGTGAGTTACAGAGATGGTAAATTGAATAAGCACTGAGTCTGTGCGGCTCCACTGGTCTCAGTTGTTTCCATTGATCCGTATCAGAAAACGAACGGTTCCACTGCTCCRCTCACATCCTCAGCAACAATCCATCTCTGTCTTCTGGAACATGAAGCCATTGAATCGAGCTGAATCTGAGTTTGCTACACCCTACAGTCACGGTGTGTTCGTGTAATAATACATTAGATTTAACTTACTGATCGATGCACCACAATCACCTCTTTGATCGGGTGATTAAATGGTCTTTTTTTGTTCAACTTGCTCAGTTAAGATCTTTATATCTAAAAATTTTTACACCAAGTTCACCATGCTGACCTTTAACAAGTACTACGTAATGAAATCACTTGTTCCATTTCACTGCTSTGACTGTCTTTTGAGTAGGTCTTCCACAGATTAGGATGTTTGTATCATATAATGCAATGTTTTGTAGCCTTTAGGCCACACATCAGCCTGTGTGTTCACCCAGCACAGACACGTGAGCTGCTGTATCCACTTTCCTCAGGGGAGGTTTATTTATGGCCTGCAGCCGCTCGGCTTCCCGCAACCGAGTCACATCCAGAGAGGTTTCTCTTCTCCGTCACATTAGGATGAACGTAACCTAAGCTCGGCCGATCTCTGGACTCACTGTGGCTCAGTGCACACACAGACATGCAGATAGGTGTGTACTGTGTGTGTGTTCTGAAATATACCTACTGGATGGATGTGTTTTTCTGCAGTTACAAAAAGTGAAAATTGTGTGTATAAAAACTGTTAAACCTACACGCAGAACAGGTCTGAATTAATTTTTGTGGGAATGAAAGTGTTTAATGTCAGATGCTCATARCTATCATCAGTTTGGAGTAAAAAAGTCATCAGGATGACATGGGTTTAAAAAAGCTCTGAGTGTAGAATCATTTAAAACAAAACATTAGACCTGATCAATAAAAACRGAGGAAACAGTCAATATGGACCATTTTTGTGTGGGAGAACCTGAATTGTTAATTTACAACATAATTCTGTGGCATTGCAACAAMAAGATTAAGGGTTGAGATTTTTATTGAAATATTTAGATATTTTGCAGAGAAGAAATGATCTGAATTCAGATTTTAGCATTTCCTGTTTATTAAGCAGGACTAAATATAAAGCTACCACAAGACGAGAGCTTACCTGTGTTTTATATATTGAAAGTCATGAAAGATGCTTGCAAATGAAAAAAAAAAAGACTATTACAGAGCAGGAATCATAGAGGAACACAGGGATGACCCTCTTCAAGACAGGAAGTTAAAAACGTGTTCAAGWTGCAAAACTTGACACAGTGACGTTCAAAACAGGGATAAACCAGAATAAGAGACTGATGAGGACAAAAAGAAAAAACATAAAGTTAATTTAGTTAAGAGAGTGTTAGAAAAATATATACATTATATGCATTAAATCTTTTTATCCCTTTTACAGCAGCATGAAAGGACTGATTGATGCAGATAAAGGCGTTTTGACGGGACATCAAAGCAGAGCTCAATCGATGCTAAGAGGATGCAGGGGATGAGACTCTTAACAGATAAGATAATCACTTCTCWTTACTGAATTAAATCAATAATCACAGAAAAACACACATCCTGCTACACCTCACTAATATCATCACAYGTCCAAAACAAACAGCCGACAGCTGCATGTTTAACAGTTTGACAGTAAATCTAGTGTAGAAGAGTTTTTGAACATTGTAACTTTTATCTGTCYTGAACACAAAAAGGTTTTTATGATCAAACCTCCCACCTCTTTTCGTTCTGCTGAGACATCAAACTGTCAGGAGAATCAAACCACTGCATAACTTATTTCACATTTTTATAAACCTACAAATAATAAAACTCCTAAAAAAAACTGTGTTATACAGTAGATGAGGAAATATCATGGAGCGTATTATTGTCTTTATTAAACCAACACTCTAAGTAACACCAACATTGAAACTCACTTTACAATTTATAGTTCAAATTATAATTACGGGTAACCTGGTTAAAAAAAACAGCCCCCTGGTCTACACTTTGCTTCGTACAGAGGGTCTGGACCCTCAGCTGTTGAGAAGTAATTTCTTGCTGAAGGCGTGGCCTCTTGACGTTTAAAACGATTGGATCTGACTTTTTAATGCATGTTTAGTGATGTAACTTTTAAATTATGTTTGGAGAGTGGGGTGGGGTGTTTATGTGTTTTTATCATTAATTGTAAAGTGTTTTTTTTACATTATTTTTAATTTTCTGTTTTTTCCCCCCATTTCATTTTTATTACTGTTGGATGTTGTTTTGTTTTTACTGTCTAGAATTACAGATGTAAATCAGCCTTAGGCTAAATCTGGTGCATTGCATCAAATGTTTTTATGTTTATGTTTTAATTGCGCACTGTCCTGATTAAATAAACTCATTCATTCATTCATTCATTCATTCATTCATTCATTCATTCATTTACCAAGTCGCTAATGTTTGGTCACGATGTACAGTTGGGTCCATATATATTTGAACAGAGACAACATTTTTCTAATTTTGGTTCTAGACATTACCACAATGAATTTTAAACAAAACAATTCAGATGCAGTTGAAGTTCAGACTTTCAGCTTTAATTCAGTGGGTTGAACAAAATGATTGCATAATAATCCGAGGAACTAAAGCATCTATTAAACACAATCCCTTCATTTCAGAGACTCAAAAGTAATTGGACAGATTAAATAATTGTAAATAAAATGTTCATTTCTAGTAAGTGGTTGAAAAGCCTTTGTTTAACAATGGTTGCCTGAAGTCTTGAACTCATGGACATCACCAGACGCTGTGTTTCCTCCTTTTTAATGCTTCACACATTAGAATTTTTTTAAACAAACAAATGTTTTACACATTTTAACAAAGAATATAGTTGTTGTACATTTAAATGTCTAAGAAGCATTATTTATTGTAATGTATGCTGGTGAAATAATCTTTAATTTGTACAAATGAAGAAAAACATGACTTTTCTGAACTTTTGTTGCTGACATGAAATATAAAATGTCAGTGCTTCAGTTGTGCTCTTGTGAGGTTGCTGTGACTTTATTACCACCAGGTATCACCATCACTGAAGCCTTGAAGCTTTGATGTTTTTTAGCACAACTATAAAGAAAGATGATGGCTGCTCATCGCTGCAGCAAAACTTAAGAAAACAAAAACTAGGAGGCTGAGAGAGCAGCTCAAAAATTCAAAACACCAAAAACCAAGGAGCAAATGATAGAGAAAGTGCTGATGGAGATGAGGGTAAGTGGATGAAGCTGAGACTAATGAGAATTATGAACAGGTGTGGGATAAAGAGGGAACAGAACCATGACAGTAAGAGACAGTAACACTGGAAAACACTGAGAAAATATAACTGAATACAAGTCACAAACCAAGATAAACACACATGAAGACAAAACAAACGGAAGAATTATGAAAAGAACACAAAAAACAGAAAACCTCAGATCCTAACATGTTTCTAAAACTGTACTGCCATTCAAACCATGTCTAATGATGTTTCCCACATTTACATAATATTTAGAGGACCACCTGCTTCAAAAATAAAGCACTTCCAGGACAAAAGGCATCCAGTTTTCAACAACCAGAGGCCTCATTTATCAGAGTGTGCAGCTATTATACAGAAACTTATGGACTAAATCTGAAAAGCGCATTTATCATGCAAAAAAAAAAAAAAAACTGTGGACATGAATGTTTCTGGACACCTGTTCATCACACATTCCTAGTACAAATAAGAAACAGCTGGAGGAACATTTTGCAACTATTGAAGTTAATTGACAACAAATCAATAAAAGAAATGAGCAAAAGAGCATTTAGGAAGGGCTGAACCACTCAGATGTAAAGATGTGCAGAGGTTCACCAGTCTGTAACAAACCGTTTAAAAATAGTGTATTATAAAATCTACTTTAATCACAAAGAAGAAGAGCTTGTGATTGATGGGTTGTTGGTTCAAATCCCCTATCCATTACATGAAAATGTAGGTGAGAAAGGTAAAGCCCACACACCTGCCTCTCTGCTGTCACATGATCAGTTCACAAGCTTTTTAGGTCACAGCTGAACTGACATTATATATAAACTGTTCCTCTTTAAGTTTGTTAAATGTTCCAGTCACTCTGCTTCCAGGAACATATTGAATTTATAAGTGTTAAGAAAGCTAATTTCTCCCAGATTTTACAGATCACATCAGAAGCCRAAGCTTTCGTGACTCTCTGCCTGTGTGTGTGTCACCGAGGCTGAAACCTCCTCTGTAAGACAAGCTGCGGGCCGGGCACACACACCGGCTTTACTGGAAACTCTCCTCTCTCATATTGATTGCAAACAATGGGCTTTGCAACTGTTGATATGACTTGCAAGAGACATCCAAGCTTTTTCTGATGCTCCCCTCTGCAGCGCTCCTCTTGATGCATTAGAGGTCAGGAGACAGGCAGGAAGTGAGGCGGACGACAGGCCGCAGGACGACAAGACGCCTCCCCAGCTCAGTCTGYCAGTTTGTAAACTCAGCAACAGCATTAATATTAGTTATAACAATAGTTTGGTKGCATCTCCAGAATTAGTAAAACATAATGGTGACTGTTGTGGAAATATTTATTTAACAAGAAACARAAATGCTTGATTCAAAAAATAAAGGCTTTTGTAGAATTAACACAGAGTCATCAGGCTGTCTGTCAAGATCTGAGCTAACAAACAACATGATGTCATCTGAATAAAGCATGATGTCATCCTGAGCACCTTGCTGGGTTAAGGGAAAACAGAGATAAATACTGTACAATGGCCCTCATGCAAGAACCGTTYGTACGCACAGATTTGTTCTTAAATTGTGCGTACGAGTGATTTAGGAGAATTTGTGGCATTCACCAATGTTTTCGTATTCTAAGATTTTTTTCAGATACGAATAAAATTTAYGAGTGGTCCAGACCTGTCGTATATTTTACGAGCAGTCAGTCTGCTGTTATCCAGATGGGTTTTCCTCCCTAATAACTTTATATTTCATTAGTTTGAAGATATTTTGAGTTGAAAATAAATTACATTCCATTATTATGTTGACAATAGGCTATTCTGCTTGAATTAGAGTTATAATTTTAAGTGTAATAATTTAGACTAACAGTACAAATTGTCCGTCTGGCCGGCTTATCCGGGATCAGGTCATGGGGGGCAGCAGAGAGACCCAGACTTCCCTCTCCCCAGCGACACCTTCCAGCTCGTCCTGGGGGACTCCGAGACGTTCCCAGGCCAGAGGGGATACATAATCCCTCCAGCGAGGGTACGGTGCGCAGTGCTGTGTCTTCTGAATAAATGAAAACGATTTAACACAGTTGTTTATACTTTTAGCAGCTCTTTTTATTCCACAGCTGACCTGCTAAAAATGACAGATTTTCTTTTCTGGATCTCTGACAGACGGACTTCAATCTCTGAACTCATGAAGTTATTTTTAGTTTTCGCTGTCATTTTTCATGAATGGACACTTCCTGATATCTGAGGCAGGAAACACAGCCTTATATGGTGTTTTTGGGGTGGTAATTATGCTAATCTCCTCTCACGTGCACGAGCAGCTGGATAGAACAGGTGTAAATTACGCAGCTCATTTACGCACGTTTCCTGAAGATAGAAGAGTTTGTTGAATCTGACGTGACATGTTCGTACGAACCCTTYRTACGAACARAAGTAAGAGAAATTTAGGATAAGAATACAAACATGTTCTTGCATGAGGCCCATTGACCGTTAGCAAATCTTGTTCTGGCTGTCTATCAATCATCAGGGTGCCATGAAACACTGGGTCATTAAAGTATGTCATGAATTACTGGAAACAAAACCTATGTTTCTATTATATTAATGTGATCAAACTAACAGTTAATCAAAGCTCAGCAGGCAGGGATTGTTATAAACAATTAATCTGCTAGTTTGTTGCTGCTTATCAGGACAAAAAGTGAAAGATAGGTGATACATGTGTTTGTCTGTTAGCACAACAATTTACTTATACATTTATTTAAAAAATACAAAACCCTCAAAATTAACAATTAAATTTACATCTAAATTTCAGATGTCACTCACTGTTGAATTTAAATGATTTCAATAAACCAAATTGAATTTAGCTTTACTTTTATTTAACCTGGTTTAGTGGAACCAATTAACTTACTTTTGTTCAGTAAACTCAACAGTTAATGTTTTTAGAGTGCAGAAACAACTCTTTTCATGATGAGTTCTGGTAAACTTGTAGTGTGTATCTAGGTGTTAAATGTTAAAGAAGTAAAAGTATTGTTTTTTGTTTTGAATGTAATGAAATAAAGGTAAAAGTTACTATTTAAAAGAATTCTTGGTAAAATTACAAATCCTCAAAAAATTACCTAAGCACTGTATCAAAGTTAATATACTTAGCTAAATGACAATTTGGAACAGTTTACCATGTCCCAGCCCTGCCAGGCAAGTGTCTCTTTTTGTTTATTCAACCCAATAAACATCAAAAACACCAAGGTTTCCAGAAAATATTTAGCCTAAACAGGTCTGTAAAGCTTACATCGGCATATTTGATTTTTCAGTTGTGTTAAATGAAAGCTTGTTTAAAAGGAGTAATTTCATTTCTTATGGTTCAGCTGAAATATTTAAATACACTCAAAGAACCACGACATAAGCTGGTCTTGACCTCTGATCTTCTGACCTCTGAAAGGAAGAGGAACTTCCTTCCTGTGATCAATATCACGAAACACACTTAAACCACTGAAATTCACTGCAAGCTGACCTGAAGGTCATCTTTACAGGTTTACATGAAAAGACCCAGTGAGAGTTAACGTATTACCTGATTTTTTTTATTTGTTTTTTTTAACAATGTAAAAATAGTACTTTAAATGCTTGTCCATAAACTCAAATGATTGTTCAGTCTTGTTCATCTTAAGCAAATGTTTGTCAGTCACAGAATTAGAAACACAAAGGTCAAACAAAGGCTGTGTCCAAATTCAGGGGCTGCAATCTTCGAAGGCCAAATTTATCGACCACTTCCACCACAGCGCCGCACTGAAGGCTGTCCAAATTTGAAGACTCATCCCATGYGGCCCACAAATGCATCCTCCTTTTTCCTTGATTTGAGGGACAGGTGGAACCTTCTCGGCCCACCCTGGCCTAAGAGGCATTGCCTCTGCCTTCTTAGGYTTAAAACAAGCTTTTGACACAATCAGTCATGGTGTTCTGTCAGAAAGCTCTCTAGTTTTAATTTTTCAAACAAGGCCATGTACTGGATGAAATCATACCTTTCTAATAGAGTTCAGGCTTTACAGAWTGGTGAGTTAATCTCACCGTATCTTAACTGCGTAGCTGGGGTCCCCCAAGGCTCAGCCAGTACAGGTAGGTGTGTGTGTGCGAGCGCGTTTGTGTTATACAGAGTATGAAATGTTTTTAGGCCACTTTGTCATGAGTTTTATGCAAAAGTAAAAACTTGTTAGAGTGTATATTACAGCGTAGACAAAACCAGAGTGATGAGTGCCCCCCCTCCCATCCCCCACCAGCACCGAGAGCAGCAGAACCTCCGCCTGATAATCACTGTTTTCAGTTCACTAACGTTGGGGAAAACCATCCAAACCATACAAGTAGCCCATCAATTTAAAGCCCAGACTCTGCTCTTTCCAACAATATATGTGTCACAGCTCTACGTGAAAAATTCATCAAACAAGCAGCCAAGGAATAACGAAAAAGGCTAAATTCTGGAACCACAAACACGAACGTCTTTCCTTTGTTTTTATGGCTTTAATCCACTTTGGAGTGATTTTTTTTCCACTTGGCTGGACCTGTACGTCTCCTGTCTTAATGTTGGTACATGTAATATGCTAATTCTGTACTGTGGAGATCATTAAGAGTCGATGTCGAGTGAAAAAATCTTTCGCTAACACTGTGTTCACAGTGAACCGGAAGTGGTCAGAGTGGCCCCAAGTGTTGGACCGGATGTCCGTGACATATAAACTATTGATGATCCCTGCTGTACTGTCTACTTTAAAATACAGCATAAAATACATTTAGGTCATTTTATTTCCTTTTCAGTCATTAGTAGATTTTTTTTCTGTTCTTTTTGTTTCTAAACGATGCTTTTTTGTTCATTTTGTTTCTTATATAATCAGTTTTAGACATTGTGTTGTAACAGTGTCTCTTATTTTGAAAGTTTTATTTGTGTGTCTGTTACATGTTCTGATGGTTTTGGGACACGATATGTCAACTTCTGGATACTTTATAATCTACCCACCTGATCAGAGCTAGATGTAACAAACACTGTCAAATCTGACCAAATGACATAAAAACARTAATCAGGATTGTTTTGAACACTATGGTCTGTCTTTTGTAACAAATTAATAAAGGTTTCAGTAGAGTCATTGTCAGTAAAGTACATCAGACTGATAATTCAGTGCAAATATTAAACAGACAAGTTGGTTCAAACTCTGTAATCCTTTAAAACAAAACATTTTCCCTCAGATGAAATGTTCTTGAACAGACTCACCAAAAGTACTGTACAATCACCAAATAAATGACCAGAAGTGTATAGTAACTAAAAACATTTACTTTGTTACAGTAGCTACTTTAGTCATTTTTGAAGATTTATAATAACTTTTAAGTAACTTTTACATTTATTTATGAAAGAGGATTGGAGTCAGTGAAAAAAATAATAATTCTGACTTTAATCTCAAAATTTTCAGATTTCTTACCCAAGTATTGTGAGCTGTTTTATGTCTTTTACTTTAGTACTTTTCTTATCAGTGAAATAAATGTTTTTTAACCAAAGTTAAGTTATTTTTACATTTACTTGGTTATTTCTTTTAAGTATAAACCTCTGTATTTAACTTGTCATTTATTTATATAATGAATTTTTAACATGAAGTAACCTGTGATTGTTACTGCAGAACTTCTGATGAGAACTTAAAAAGTATTTTTAACTTAATAGTTGAAAACATATCAACATGACTTTCAGATGTTTGCTCTTATTGMCTGAATTATGATCTTCATGCTTTATTGGTTTATTAACATCATCTTCAAAGCTCCACTAGAGGGAGCAGTTTGATCACTAAACCATTCCTGCACTGGGCTTMATCCTTAGTCCCACTCTCATGGAGCAGAATTTAACCTTCATTTTACCTTTAATGCAGCAGCAAAATTAATATTCAACAATATCCATTTCAGGGGGAGTCATATTTTATTCAGAACTATCCTTTATTGTTTGTTTTTGCATGTAGGTCACAAACACACCAAAAATTATTTGTAGATAACAGCTGCAATTAGAAAACACATTAAATAAAAATTAGGATTTAATAATAAAATACTTGTACTTTTTTTTTTAGGATTAACTCATTCAAAGGCTAAAAATGAGTAACATGAAACCAAATCGTCTGTCTAAGCATTRGTGGAAAAATACTGAAGGGACCCACTCCTGAGGACAAACAGGAAGCGACGCACTCAGACTGAAAACAACACGGAACAGTCTGAGGACATAAACTTATTATTTATAAACCTGCTCTGTAAATGATGCCAACAGGTTTTGAACTCTCTTAAGTCATGTCGCTTTACATTATCTGCCCCCATAAACAGCAGGTGATCCCAGGAAATAATCATCAAAAACACGTTTCTGATGAACGCTTCAAGTCGACCTGATTCAAGAYGATTGTTCTCAAGATACACAAAATAATTTGCTCATTTTTACCAGTTATAAGCTACAACGTGGTGTGGTGGTAGCTGAGAGTCATCCCCAACACAGACCTGGAGCTCTGACTGATCACACAAGGTCTTTGATGAAAGAGGTGCATGAAGAGGTGATGAAATGTGTTTTGTTGTGTGAAGTTTTTGGGTGATTTTTTTTTTCATAGATTTACTTCCCATTGTTTGATGTTCATATATTTCTCATTATTTTTGCTTCTCTGCTTGAACTATTTCTCAATTAGTCAGGTTTTGTTTGATGTAGCTTCATGGTTAACACATTGTTACATTTATACAAGTTAAAGAAAATTTTATTTATTTGAATTTACTTTAAATTGTTACAACAGCATCACGCTGTATATTAAATTTGATCCAGTCAGAGAGGCATTAGGGCTATAAAAAAGGAGACACCTTGTTCTAAATAAAAGAAATGTGATTTTAAAGTGTCTTAAATCTTAAAAGAAATTTTGACWATTCAAAAATRAATTTGAGATCTCTCTAAATTAGTTTTGACTAGTCCTTTGCTTTCAAGATATCTCACTTTTAGCTCTGACATAATTCATGGTTCATCCATCCTCTAYACCCGCTTTTTCCTTTCAGGGTCACAGTTGCCCAGAAGCAGCAGTCACAGTGTGAGAGGTGGATGGACAATTAGAGTTATCAATTAACCTGACAGTCATGTTTTTGGTCTGTGGGAGGAAGCTGGAATGTCTGGAAAATACCCACACATGCACGGAGAGAACAAGCAAACTCTACCCAGAAAGGTCCCCGGGCCGGGATTTGATCCGGTGACCTTCTTGCCTTTGTGCCATGCTGGAGGCTGTCCAAATTCAAAGACATTTTAGAATATTCTGTTGACGTAATTCGGTGTTYAWTTCARTTTATTTAAATAGCATCAAGTCACAACAAACGTCGTCTCAGGTTACTGTATATAATAAATCTAAGGAAGCCAGCAGATTGTATTGAATCACTTCATCACAGTCTCTCATCCTGAGCAGCACATTGGCAACAGTGGAAAGGAAAAACTCCTTTAACAGGAAGAAACCTCCAGCAGAACCAGAACCAGGCTCAGGACAGGCGGCCATCTGCCTCGACCGGCTGGGTTTGGAGGACAGGAAAGAGACACAGAGAATCACAGATGGACTTCAGCTGGAACCTGGGATCCACAGTGCATTCATAATTTTTACTTTTTATATATGATCATTAATGTGGCCTATTTGGATCAAGCAAAGAGTTTCAGGACCCAGAAAACTTTAGTTTTATCAAAAATGTATAAGGCAGGATTTTATTCTTCTTTAATTAGAGTCAAATGTGTGTGATGTAAGAAAAGGTTTGAATCATTAATCAAGTCAAGAATTAGGTCGGTGTCATCATCTAAGATGTTTGAAGTTTAGATGAGGTAATTTAAATGTCAGCAGCAGGTAGATTATGTGAACTCCCTCCTGATGAGAGAAACTGTGACATAAACCTGCCAGTGTGTCTGTGTGTGTCTGTGTGGCCTTGTCTTCCCTACATAGTGGGGACAACTTTCCCAAAAAAGCAGCCTCGTGGGGACCGGGTCCAAATTCACATTACGGGGTGGGGGTGGAGGGTTCGGTTTAGGACCAAGGTGTGAACTGGGTTTAGGTTAGTTTTAGGGTCAGGTAGGTACCTGTGAGGTTAATTTTAGGCTTTGTGGTCAGGGTTGGGCTGTAGAAATGTAAT
The DNA here is from genome assembly GCF_001266775.1 of Austrofundulus limnaeus. Lineage (NCBI taxonomy): Eukaryota > Metazoa > Chordata > Actinopteri > Cyprinodontiformes > Rivulidae > Austrofundulus > Austrofundulus limnaeus. The sequence continues at coordinate 943,911 of NW_013952599.1, forward strand.
GGAAGTCAATGGAATGTCCCCAA